>NC_045732.1:23503700-23585968 GCF_009834535.1 Camelus ferus
ACTTTTGGACAGAAATAGGGGGAGTAATGTCCAGAAGAGTATAATTTTCTCTACATATTTGCCTGTTTCTTGACAATGTTTCTGATAGGTAGCAATGGAGACTAAGGCAGAGTGGATTTCCAACGTATGCTGGGTGCACAGAGAGCTCCTTTATAAAGCATCATAACAGGCTGCTTCAAGTCTCAAGGTCAAGACCGCTAAGAATTATGAGATGATGTGAATCCA
The DNA here is from genome assembly GCF_009834535.1 of Camelus ferus. NCBI lineage: Eukaryota > Metazoa > Chordata > Mammalia > Artiodactyla > Camelidae > Camelus > Camelus ferus. Next base: position 23,503,926 of record NC_045732.1, read on the forward strand.
TGTTAGAAATACAAGTGCATATAATTCAAAGAGCAGGGGACCAAATTAGGTTTTCTTTTCTTTATGGAGGGACACAGATGAAATAATGAAGATTTTGTCATTTTTAGCTATACTGTACGTCCCAGGTAGGATGAGGTTAAGTCTCACTTACTTGTTTTATGGAGAGGCAGCATGCCTTGCCCCTCAAATTTCAGGGTGAATTGTTCAGTTCAATGACTCATTCACTAAAAAAACCATTACTCATGTTGTCTATGTGCTTAGACTTGTGTTAGAGAACGTCACACTCTCTGTCCAAGAAGAACTTCTCCCCTATAAATTGTGGGGCTGTAATTGTTTTTTACATTTTTTAAAAACATTTTTTATTCAGTTATAGTCATTTTACAATGTTGTGTCAAATGTTTTTTACATTTTGTAATTGATGAGATACCTATGAAGCTGAGTATGTTGCTCAAGACCTTTGCAGTTCTTAGTTCATATTTTCCTAACTGGATGAAGCATTTGAGGATCATATATACCCATTACTTTGGCTTTATGGACTGAATGTGTTTGGCTTAGAAGTGAACATAAGTTATCTGGTGGGAAATATACCTAGATATTGGATCACACTACCAAAAACAGGGATCTACTGATTTCATTTTGCTGCCCACAATGGTCAATTAGTTGTGGCTGCCTCCAAGGGCTGACTGAGGAGAATTAATTATTAGGGCTCTGATTGATTTCTGGTGTCTGTCACATGTTAGTGAGGTAAGGCAGCACATGAACACCATGTATTTGCTCATCTCTGTCTTAAAGGAAAGCACCTAACTGGGCAATTTGATAAAAAGCCTGGCTGGTGAAGAGTTATATTAGATAAACTTGGTAAGCCTTTCCCAATGACCCTAACTGCTTGTTCTCTGGATATTATGGGGCATGAAAGAACCATCAATATTTTGAACATGAAAATTATATACTGTTCATTGAACAATCCTACTTAGTGCTGTAATGGCCCAGTAATTTTTAACCTTGTTGCAAAGGAGATAATCAAAAGTTAATGACCGTTTGTAATAAATGCTGGAGACGGTGTGGAGAAAAGGGAAGCCTCCTACACTGTTGGTGGGAATGTAATTTGGTACAGTCACTATGGAAAACAGTATGGAGATTCCTTTAAAAAATTAAAAATAGACTTACCATATGACCTAGCAATCCCACTCCTGGGTATATATCTGGAGAAAACTCTAATTTAAAAAGATATATGCACCCCAATGTTCATAGTACCACAATTTACAATAGCCAAGACATGGAAACAACCTAGATGTCCAACAACAGGTAACTGGATAAAGAAGTTGTGGTATATTTATACAATGGAATACTACAGAGCCATAAAAAGAATAAAATAATGCCATTTGCAGCAACACGGATGGACCTGAAAGATCATCATCCTAAGTAAAGTAAGAGAAAGAAAAATACCATATGATATCACTTATATATGTAATCTTTAAAAAAAAAAAGTACAAATGAACTTATTTGTAAAAGATACAGCCTCACAGACATAGAAAACAAACTTATGGTTACTGAGGGGTGAAAGGGGTGGGGAGGGTTAAATTGGGAATTCAGGATTTGTAGATACTAACTACTATATATAAAATAAAGAACAAGGTGCTACTGTAGGGAACTATATTCAATACCTTTTAATGGCCTATAATGAAAAAAATGTGAAAAGCTATATATATATATAACATATAAAACTGAATCACTATGCTGTACACCAGAAACAAGTACAACATTGTAAATCAACTATACTTCAATTTAAAAAAGAGAAATTTTAAAAAAGTTAATGGCCAAAATGTTTTAAAGGAACCAAGTAACGTGTTGCTCCAGGAATAAGTTTGTACATGACAGTGAGAACTCAAACTGCAGAATACCTCATAGGGGTTGATATTTTCAAAGCTTTGTTTTTATTGAGAACCATAGTTCATGGGAAAAAAAATTTAAAGCAAAATATGTGATGAATGCTGTCTAATATTCTGATCTGTATAACATAATCTAATACATGAATGGAAAGACGAGGGAATGTCTGGCCAAAGAGATGGCAGAGGGCTTTCCTCCTTGGCTTACCTCACGGTGCTCTCTCCTCATGGGGCTTCTCTGATTAACTGGATTGCATGTCCTGATGAAATAAGCCACTTTCAAGCCTTGTCTTTCCTTGAGAAGAGAGAATCTCTTTCTTGTTGAAGGAAAGACATTGATTCTATTTATGCCTGTATTTCCAACATGTCTGTTGTGTGTCAGAAAATCATCCAGCATAGGAAATAGGAGAACGTTAAAAATGTCCTTTTTAAGAACCCTAGTGAGAACAAAATTTGGCACAGTAAACCCTATTGTTCCTCCCTGCTTTTATTTATCAAGGAGTAACTCGTATCTTGGGGTATCAGTAAAGGTGTGTAAAACCAGAAGTCCTCTGGAAATGAGACAATGAAGATTGCCAGCTGAAATCTTCATGGCAGAAGGAAGCAGGCCCCAAAGGCAGCGTTTTCTTGAACTCAGGGATGTTTCCCTGGTGAAGGGGATTAGATGAAAACTTACGACCAGCATGTCCTACTTCTGGCTTATTGGAAGAAAGTGTAGTAGTAGTCTGTATTATGTGGAACAATCAAGTATTTTGATGAAAAAGGCATTTTGAAAAAGCAGTTTTGTTATTGTGACGTACTATGGCTGTCCATAAAGCTGGGGTGATTGGGGAGAGTCTGCTTAATGAGTAGCTAAGTTGGATTTACTTAATAACATTTGCAGACATACGGCTAACATGACCTGGGGGGAATAACTCCGTAATTTATCATGCCCCTGTGGCCCTTTTTGTCAGGTGCCGAGGGGAAAGTATAATGATATGTTTTTCACATTAAGGGTTGTTGGTAGACGAATAATCGAGTTTCTCAGTGGTATATTTCGTAGGGAACTCCTAGAGTTCCCAAGAGAGATTTTGCCTGGGTCAGCCATAGAGGAAACGTGACTGATAGTGCTTTATTACATACTTTCCCTTCCCTGCCTACTTTCTTCATTCTATTACCAAGGTTTCCTAGGATCACCTCCTACAATACACTCATACTTGCATATCTGTCACAGAGTCTGCTTCCAGAGGAACCCAAACAAAAGATGCATATCAATAAAAAAATACATTGCATGAGACTGAGAAGGGGGATGAGGAAATACAGTTTAGGATGAAAGACCTGAGGGTTTTATTTTACTATAAACTTAATATGAATCACTGTGATGTGGGAGAAGAAATTATTCACATCTCACATTCCAAAAATGGAAAACTAGTGTCCAGATCAAGTGAGGTTTTACACTTATTATCGTTCAAGCTGTATGTGTGAGTAAGACCAGGTCCCTCAGTTTAAGAAAAGCATCACCGAGTGAAGTTAAAAGATAAGGATACCATGTCACCTAAGGAAGTGTTAAGGGAATTGGAGACATTCATCCTGTAAAAGAAAAAAAAAAAAAAAGAAAATGTGAGATATCAGAGCTATCCTGTAATTGTAAAAGAAGAAGAAGTGAGCTTGTTTTGAATTGTTCAGTCAAAGAAGGACTGATGAGGGACTCAGAGAAGGGAATTAAACACTCATCGTATATTTGGAATGAGACAAACATGACTTGGAATCTCACGTAAATAGTTTACTAAGCACACTTGCTGAGCTTGTGTTTTCTCATTTGAAAAAAGGAATAATAATAATACTACCTCCTGGGGTTGAACATACAGCACCCAGTACCTTATCCCCCTTCGCAAACTGAATAATAACTGAAGATTGCAAATAATGGCCTTGTTAGCCTTGTGAAGGAAAGCCTGTATCAATCAGTGTTTAAATAGTGCCTAAATCTGTAATATATATTGTGTATCAAAATCTTTTGATTGAGAGAATCCATTCCTGGCTCAAGATTCTCTTATTTTAAGAAGGTAGGTATACTTAAAGCATCCATGTATTCACATTAGGAAATGCAATCGTTTCATGCCATCTTTATTGCCATTGTGTGCCGTGGCCATTTGTGGCCATTTTTGTAATCTGTCACATATTTTTGTCCTTCCTTGTCTAATTGGCTGACCTGTCTTTTAATGAGCCACATACCTAGAGCCAGGTAGTTGCTACCCGACCTTCCCTTCAGAGCTAAGGCCCTTTGTGGGATCATTCCCTGCTTCCAGATCATTTTAGCTCTGACTCTGGAGAAAGAAACAACAGAAACTATTTTTTTGTATCACTCCTCCCAGTTTTCCCATCTCAGGTAATAGCAACTCCACTCACCGTTTCCTCCATTCAGAAGACTCTTCCTGCAGATACATTCTTGAATGAAGTAGCAGCAGGAGTGAGTGCAAAGGCCCTGAGGCAACAGTGTGCCTGGCTGGTTACAAGAAGAGGCTAGTGTGACTGGAGTGAAGTGAGCTACGGGGAAAGAGGTGCAAGATGGAGCTGGGAGGTAGCTGGAGGACAGAGCAAATGACAGGTCCGCAGAGACGCCTTCCCAACTCATATCTAAAATGGTGTCCCCACCCCCTCTATCACTTGCTAATACTCTCACCCCCTTTACGTTCCTTCTCTGCACTTAACACTGTCTGGTATGTTTTGGGTTTCTTATTTGCTTAGATGTTTCTTCACATCTATATGTAAGCTTTATGGGAGTAGATACTTTTATTCTTTTTATCATTCATATATTCCCTAAACCCAGAACAGTGGCAGACCATGGTAAGCAATCAACAAATAATTATAAAACATAAAATGTGTGTTGATCCTAAAGATCTATCAGGGTCTTGAGAATGGTAAGCTTTTGCTGTATCACAAAGCCATCCCAAATCATGTGACTTAGAACCACCACCATCTGCCAGGCAATTCATCTGTTCTGGGTCAGGCTCAGTGTATCTCTTGGGCCTTCATCGTATGTCTGCCATGTCTGACTGGAGATGGGGGACAAGTGGGAAGAGAAGTAGGTTCAGTGTTGCTCTTAATCCCACAGACTTCTGCTTGTGTTAGGTTTCTATCCCATTAGCCAGGATTCAGAGAACCAGCCCACGTTCTGAATTCCACCTCATGATGGGTAGAGTTACAAAGACACTTTTATTGCAAGAGTGTAGTGTCGAGGAGGCCATTTTTGCAGTCTACCCCAGTTCTTTGTTCCTCCTTGTCTAATTGGCTGATCTGTCTTTTACTGAGCCACATGCCTATTTCTAGAGCAGCCAGTGAACTGTCTTCTCCATCTGAATATTATCTAGTGCAAACTTTTTATATTATTCTCTGGAAGGTCATATCTCTACATAAAACTTCTGGACATCACCAATTGCTCTGATATTTTTTTTTTTACCTTGCCTTTTTTTGTAGATTAATTTTGAGACATGTAAGATATTTTAAATCCAGATAGCTGTCACTTCTAGGTGACTCTGACATGTGTTTTTCTTCATAATTTTCATGAGTGGAATGAGCTAATGCTATTTCTGTCTACTGCAGAAACGTTTTATCATCGTGGCATTTTAAAGCCAACATCTGGTGTACCTGCTGAACAGTTCAGTCACTCTGTTTTTCTTTTCAATAGGTTTTTCTCTTGCCATTTGGAGAGTCTTTTTCAATTCACTGTTGGCCTACTCTTTTTTTTTTCCTGCGATACAGAGTTTCTTGTGCCACATTTATAGGATCATTTTCCATCACGTACATACATACTAAAACACAGACCCTAGAATACACATACACACATTCTAAAAGACACACACAAGCAAACTTTTTTGTAGCATGTGTCATTCATGTCCCTCAGCATTTCATACAACTCGAAAGCAACCACATTTATTAGTCTGCGAGTTCTCTCTGGCCTCCAGGTCTTACTTGCCCACCTGTATCAGGTCATAAAAAGTGTCATGGAATTACTGACTTCCAGCCCCTAGCCCTCACCCAGTGACCAAAGGGAGTTGTATAAATCCCCCACCTCCTTCACCTCTGGGTTGGGGGTGATAATTCTGAGTTGCCCGTCCTATACTAACTTCCAGATTTTTCCAGGAGGCTCAAGCGCCACTGTCTTACAGCGTAAACCCACTCATTCCTGTACTCTTCATTGGCTTCCCTCCTTCCCTGCTCACTTCTGTTTCCGTCCCCAATTAACTTATCTCAGGTTCTGTTTCCGGGGGAGCTCACATTTAGAAGGTTGTACATATCTTTCTAATGTTTATAGTAATATTTAATCCTAAATATTCCTTTACTTACTGTTACACCACATTTTCTTTCCTGGGAACCCGAATCTCAGAAAGACCAGATTTTGCCAGATAGATTGCTGCTTCTCTGACACTTCCTATTCTTGCCTCCAAGTATGTAGGTGGTGAGGCGGGGAGGCAGAGGGTAGGTGTGTTTGTGAGCATGTGTGTGTGTTTGAGGGGATGAGAAATGGTGCGTGTGTGTGTGTGTGTGTGTGTGTTTGCATATGTCATGTGCCAATAATATGGTGAGGGGAAATGATGGCAGGTCCTATTTTAAACGGATTTGAAAATTCAAATGTTATCTATTGTATTCACTGTTGCCGTTAATCTTAAGAGTGGAAGGGTGATGTGACTACTTTTTAATGCTTTTAACTGTTGGGTGCTATGGACAATTGGTAGTGAAAAGGGATGCACAGTAACAAGAGATCTTGTTTGTATTATTAAATTATAAGTCAAAGCATCTGTAACAACAGGTTGAGGTTTTCCCTGTAATATCTCTAAGTGTTGTCAGTGTCACTAGGTAAGGACAGAGAAAATTGCTTTGTTTTCTGTGCTTTCCTGTAGGGAAGTAGGATTATGGACTCAAGTCTGCTCAGACAAGTGTTTCTGGAGTACATGTATACGAGGGGGTTGGAGCTGAAGTAGGTAGATGGAGAGCATATATGCCCCACGAAGCAAAGTCATCTTACTCTCATGTTCAAATGCTTGTTGCATTGCCTGCTACTCCCCTCAGCCCCCCATATCCAGTGATGGTTTACTTTGTGTATTGCTGTTTTCCCCTAGCTTCTAGGGAGGGAGGCGTTGCTTTTATCTTTGTACAGGCAACTACAGAAGACTGGAAGACATATGGAATAGAGAAGTATTAGCATAGTATGATCATACAGATCACTGCATACACTAGAATATCATCACCCCAACCTGTATGATTGGTAGTAATTATACAAACTGTCTTTCTGACAGTTGGTGGTATTTAGAATTTTAAGTAAATATCAGTATCAGAATTTTTGTCAAAGCATGCTATTTTTTTCAATGGTTATAGTTTAAGAATAAGATGAAAGACCAATGGAAGAGAAGCCTAGAATAAATTATTGTCTGATAATTCAGAACATGGTCCTGGGAGGTACCCCAGCTCTGTACTCAACCCTTTGATGGAGCTTCTGTTTGTACATCAGCCTTTTTAATGGACAGTGGTGCCAAATCTGATTGGTTGGTGAAACTCAGAGATGGAAAATGAAAATGAGGTTATTGGGGTGGAGGTAGATTGTATGGCTTGGGGAAAACCCTGGGAAGCAGCAAATTCTGCCAAGCCTTATCAGCAGGCCTCAGTACCAAGCGGCCAGCTGGTCCAGAGAGGCCTGTCTTGGATTTATAGTGCTGTGGACCAGCAGCTCAAATTTCAAAATAATAACATGGCGTTTGTCTGCCAGCAGCTGCCAAAACTTTATAGATTCCATCTAATCTCTGTCACTTCAACTAGAAGGTGACTGGAGAGGAAGTGGCAGAAATGATTCCAACATAAATTGTGAGCTTTGTGCTTATCCTTGCCAATGGGTTATGCTGCTCACACATCTATTGTGGCCTAAATTCAAAACATATCCAGTGTCAATATTGGATGTTTGGTTAAAATCACTACTATTGGAAGAACTATCAAAAAATCGAAAACTCAGCACCTCTGTTTATTATCACTTTAAATATGTGAGTGACAGCCTTACAGTTAAACTCATGAGAAAATGTTTTCTCTGTTTTCAAGAGATTTATCTCTTTATAGAGACACATCTACAGCAGTGACCTGCTCTACCCTTCAGGTAGTCAGCTGCATTAATTTCTCACTTACTAGTAGGCCCCTATATTTTAATATTCTGAGGGCACTTCCTATCTATTGGGAAGAAATAACCTGGAAATTAAGCCCAGTGTTGTATGTCAATGGCACTCTTCTGAGAGGCCTCTTGGGACTTTAGTAGAACATGTATTTGTAGAAGGAAAGAGAAATCAGGAACCTTGTGGACCTGGGCCTGAGCCTAGGGAACTGATGGTTCCTAAAAGGCATACCCCCAAGGGAGTTAACATCAGCCCTATCCACAATGCCTAAGAATGGCTCAGCATAGTAGGGGTTAGAAGCTTAGAGCATGACAGGGGGCTTCAGCAAAACTGGATCCCAAACTTGGTTACTCTCCTTATGAGCTGTCACTTTAAGTCTTTTAAGTCTTATTTCCTCCTCTGTAAAGTGGGATAATTGGAGTACTGTCCTTATAGGGTAAGGATTAAATGAGGTAGTGTATAATCCAGTACCTGGGTATGAATAAATGTCTGTTAAATATCTTTCTTATTCTTGCCAATACTGATATCCCAATATATGCAGTCTGTTAGATGGGGCACAGGAGCAGGGTACACAGGCAATGTTTGGTACTTAGAGTCACCCAAATATAGGATGAGATGATTAATTAGGATAGGATCCAGGAACCTTGCAAGAGGTTGTGATGGATGTAGAGGAAGACATGTGGCAAGTATCTGTTTCTGTAGGGAAGAAGGATGTACTTAGGCTTCTTGAAAAGTATTAGGGTTCTGGTGCAGTGGGCTGACGTTTAGAGAAGTGCTTAATGCCAATACTGTAGTAAGGTAAAAACTCAACCCTACAAGATGAACTAACATAGCAAGAGTGAGGGCAAGGTATTGGGTAACCAGGGCTCACCTTACGCATACCTGCTGCAGGGCCTACAATAAGATTAACTTCAAATCCAAATTGTGGGATGGATGTTCCTGCCACAGTTGGAGTCTGTTGGAGACCTGGTTGGGGGACAGGTTTTCAGGAGAAAAACATCAATGAAGACTGGTAAAGACAAGTTTTAGGCTCAGGCCTACACTCTCATCGATGTTTCTGTTATCTGACTTTACTTTACCTAAGCTCTTTCCTTGGACAGCAAGCCTTGTCAGCCTTTTCCTGTGCCTGAGTTGGATTTCCGGTTCCCAAACTCTTGAATACCCAGCTTCCTCATTTTCTGTGTTAGATCTGGATTTTATGACTGTGAGCTCACTGAGAGCTCCTTAGGGACGGGGAAACATCTTCCTAATCTTTGAATCTGGAGCCTAGACTCTTTGCCAGATATCATAGAAGTTCAGCAAATATCCTTTCGGTGAAGGAATAACTAAATCTCCCAGGATCTGGCCCAACAAATCTTCACCCTCTTCTTCCTTATGTCTTTTTTTTTTTTAATGAAGTATAGTCAGTTTACAATGTTGTGTCAATTTCTGGTATACAGCATGATGCTTCCATTTAAAATATTAATTTAATTTAATTAATTTTTTTTAATTTTGGGAGGGAGGTAATTAGGTATTAATTAATTAATTAATTAATTAATTAATTAATTAATTAATTAATTTTAATGGAAGTACTGGGGATTGAACCCAGGACCTTGTGCATGCTAGGCACACACTCTACCCCTGAGCTATACCCTCCCCTTTCCTTATGTCTTAATATGACTATGTATATAACTGTAGATGGTTATTTAAAGAGATATCATGTGTAAAAGTAATAAACAAATAAGAATCCAAAGTTAAAATAAAAAACAAATAACAAAGCCTTACGCATCATATCTTGGCAAGCTTCTAAGAAGATGTTCCAGTAGCCCTTGTGATTTATTCAGTGGTGACTAATTTTAGCTTATTAGGAAGGTGAAATAAATTTAACATTTTTTTTTTTTTACAAACTCTTTGTGACATTTCTTAAATCCCTCATGTACTAAATGTTTTTTTCCCATTATCTAACCGCCTGAGGAGGCAAAAGGCAACATAAGTCAGTCCTATCACCATCTGTGCTCTAGAGGCTTCCTTAGTTCTTTCTCTTGTTTTCTCTTGGATGTGTGAAGTCCTTACTAAAAAAGAGATCACGAAGTGTCCAGAATGCCTTTTGGAAACTCTAGGGGAAACAGGAAGTGCTCTTATTTTGAAACCTACACATTCTTTTCCATTTCTTTATTTAATTCTAGTATTTCTTTATTTAATTATAGTATTAAATAAAGCAATGGTCTCGATGTGAATTAACCAGTGTGCTCGAGAATTCTTCATAAAGTGGTGTGGCAGGTGCTGTTGGTGCCAGGACCATATTTTCCCCCAGCACTCGACGTGCCAGAGGTTGTATCGCTCTACTTGAGAACTTTTTCTAGTTACAGGAGCAGGCGTGACCAGTGATAGGAGCAGACCAATAGTAAGTACCAGGAGTTAATGCTCCTAGGAATGGTCCTCCATAAATAATGAGTAGGGAGTTGGTACATATCCATAGTGTTGCCAAGAAGTCCCCAGAAGTTCCTTCTTATGCCCAGTTGCCCACAGTGCATGCTGTAGTTACTTCTTTCCCTTCCCTTCCTTAACTCCCCACTCACCTCTTGTGCTTCCTGGCCACCCAAATAAACTGGTTACCTTCAAATCTTTGGCTTAGGGTCTGTTTCTGGGGAAGTCAAACTAAGGCAGTGACTAGAAACAGACATGGACAGTCAATGTCATTTTCTACTGAATATTAAGATGTACTCATGGGGGTAGAACCAGTGTTCCTGAGTCTTAGAAGTCAGGCGGAACCTACAGGCATAGCAATTGGCTTGATAAACTGGGACAAGATACAGAAGGCCAGTGGGTCCCTAATACTAGTCCACATTTCTACAATTTAAATGAATGTCCTTTTGTCTGAGGTTATGTCTTTTATAAAATGATAATCACAGTAGATGACATTTTTTCCTTTTTTAAAATAAAATCACGCAACGAATGATAGGTTGGCAACTATGTAATATACCCAGCAACCAGCAATTTTCCTTTTTTAAAACTGTACGTGTCTATGAAAATCCAAAAGTTTTGGAGCACAGTTGTCATGGAAGATGCAAGGACAGAAAATGTATAGATACTTCCATGATTGCTGGTTACATATTTGTGAGAAAATCCATTAAACCCTTTCGAGTAAAGCAAGGGTGTCTGTGACCTCAGAGGCTTCTTCTAAGACCCAACAATCTTTGACTTCTCTGGCTGCACGGCCTCTCGGGCTGTAAATCTGCAAATCTTCTCTTTGGTGGCCTTTCATCTCTCCTTTTCATGTCTTTCTGCTTCTCCAAGGCCTGTCTAAACCTCAATCAGCTGTTTTTCCTAATAAATGTATCAGTTCTGAAGACATGAAGCATCTCTTAATCATCCTTTAATCTGTGATTTGGGGGAGGAGAGGTATTTATTTAATGTGGAATAATTAAGGCATTTTCAAATGGTGTATCAGAGTCATTTGGTAGAGAGTGGCTGAGTTGGTTAAGAGCTGAGTGGGACATGAGGCCCAAGGAGAGCTATTGCTCAGAAGTTGGTTCCAGAAGAAAAGTTAACTTGAGGCAGAAAAAAATCTGAGCAGAAGCCTGTTGCTTTGGGAGATAAGAGGGAGGCAGACTATGTGGATTCAGGGAGGACCCCCAACAGAGGTGTTCTGAGGGTTGACCACTTGTACTCACGTGGTTAATTGAGCTTCAGAAATCTAAAGCAAAAAGAGAACAGAAATATCTCTATAGACTTAAGTGAGCAGGTCACCCAGCTCCCTGGGGGTCTACCAGAGCATTAAACCGTTGCCTCCAACCTGAAAGAGGAAAGTCCTTGCTCTCCAAGAATGAAAGAGAAAGGGATGTCCAGATGGAAACCTGGCCTCAGGCTACTGGCTCAAAGAGGGGATTAAAAGGAGAGTCCTTGTCAACATGAGTAGAGAGGGAGGGACACAGAATGGTGGCTCAAAGGTCAGCTTTGAGTCAGTGAATTTGTCGGATACTCGAAGTCTTTTACCTTTTATTCTTTTCTGGTGTTGGTATTTCTACGAGCGCTTCAAACTTTTGTACTTTTATATTTTTAAAAGTAACAGATTTTAACTATTAAAAATTTGGTAAATATGGGTAAGCAAAATCAAGTAAACACATCATCAATAATTGAATTTTTTTTAGTTAATTATTTTTCCTGTTTTCTTCCCCTTTGATATTTGCATATGCTTTGGGGAGGTTATAACTGGTGTCATAAAATATATACATATATTTATTTATTACATATGTACCCTGATTTGTTTCACTTAATTTTATGTTGTGAGCATTTCCCTAAATCATTAGTTTTCAAAAACAGAATTTGTTAAATGATAAAATATCACTTCACTCAGCCAATTTTAGTAATGTGTCTGGCATTTTGCTAGATGCTGAGGTTACAGATGTAAACAGGACAGAGCCAATTTCAGGTTTCTTGATGATTATGACATTAGGGCTCGATGTCATAAATATGATTGGAATTAGAGGTTGTTCCCAGTGATGTCTCATTGATCATGGCTTCATGCTTGAAGTAAGCATTGTTCGTGGTTTCTATTTCTTTATAGAAACACTTGTGTGTACAGAGGGGCACATCAGAGATGTTGTCAGTTTTGTCTTGGCCTGTCCTTCTTTAACGCCTGTGTAAACTGGAATAACCCAAAGAGAGGCCATGCTAAGGGTCCAGGATTATTGTTTAAAAACAAGTGCCCTTTTGACACAAGGCTTCCTCAGTTCTTAAGATTGCATGTGGGTTTGGGATGGGGAGTCCTTACATGTGCCCTTCACATCTCTATGGTTGTGTAGATAAATTTATTAAAATTTATTCATGTGATAATATTTTGTCTAAAGTACCTAAAGGCTTCTCAGACAAGTGCAAAAATAGAGCATTATCAGCACCTGAGAAGCCTTCATCGCACCAGACTCCAGACACTAGTCCCCCTACCTAGGTAATCATTTTCTGACTTTTAACAGCATAAGATAGAGTGTATCTTTTTTGAGCTTTATAGAGTTTGTTCTCTTTTGTATCTCGATTGTTTTGCCCAATATTATATTTGTGAGATTCATCCATATTCTTGAATGCAGTTCTGTTTTTTTTCATTCTCATTGCTGTGAATATTCCATTGTAATGAATAAGTCACAATTTTTTTTTTCCCATTCTACTGTTGATGAACACTTAGGGTTATTTCCCCCTAGTGTTGAGCTTCTTAAGTATAATGCAATAAAAATGCTTGTAGAAGTCCTTTGACACACAATATGCATGCATTGCTGTTGAGTATATACTAGGAGCATAATTATTGAGTCATGAGGAATGAATATACTAAGCTTTGGTAGATACTGTTTTTCAAAGTGATTTTACCAATTTACACTCCCACCAACAAAGCATGAGAGTTCTGGTTGCTCCATGTCCTTGCCAATGGTTGATATTGAGAATACAGCTTTTGTCTTTGTTTTTTTTTCTTTTAAATTACAGTGTTTATTAAAGGAAGTAATCAAGATTCAAATTTTAGGCAGTATCTTCAGAGAGCTTTAAATCTTTTTTTTTTTTTTTTTTTGCTAGTAATGTTTAATCAGATAACATTAAACTAGGTACTTAATTAATATTCTATTCTTATCAAAGATGCAAATAATTTATTTCAAAAATTAATAGTGTTTATGTGAGTTTGTCTTCTTCCCTTCCCTCTGAACAGAATTCAGGCACCAATGTTAGTTTTCCTCAATATTCACTTCACAAATACCTAAATAGTAACAAACACCTGCTGTCCCTCTTTACTCTTTGGAAAATGGTTCAACTAAGCTTTGCTAAGAAAGCACAATGACCAAAGACAATTGGGAAATAAATGTTAATGTCTCTGTCATTGATCTTTGCCCTGATAAACCTGTGACAGAAAATTACCAATTGCATTAAGCTAGGTTCTAAAGGTACTTTTATGTTTCTGCTATGATATCTTTTTCTTTTTAACTCAGATTCTTGAAATGACTTAAAGGACCAGTCTCTAGACCCAGCTAGAAATCCCTACCTAGGAGCTGGTAAGAAATCCAGAACTTGTCCTCTAACGAGAGATGCACCTGAATCTGCATTTTAGCAGGATCCTCAAGAGATTGCTGTGCGTAACAAACTTTGAGAAGCAGGGTTGGCACTCCATTTACTCCTTTTTTTTTTTTTTAACTTTGGTAAAAAAACAAAAACAAAAAGCAACAAGACTCGGTCCTCATTTGTCTTCAACTAAAATAGATGCAGGAGTCAGTCAAACCTTTTGTGTAAAAGGCTGGATCCCAAATATTTGAGGCTTTGTGGGCCACATGGTCATTGCCACAGCTACTCAACTTTGTAGCAAGAAATAAGCTGTGGACATATGTAGACAAATGGGCATAGCTGTGTTCCAATAAAACTGTTTTTATGGACACAATTTGAACTTGATATATCTCTCGAGTTTCATGAACTATTCTTCTTTTAACTTTTTCCCAGTGATCTAACCATGTAAGAATCATTCTTAGCTCACGGGATGTACAAAAAGAGACAGTGTGCTGGGTTTGCCCTGCCTGTCACAGCTTGCTGACTTCTACTCCAGGGTTTGAATTGCTGATAAGCCTGTTGAGGACAGAGACCATGTCTTGGTTTCACTGTTGGTTTTCTAACCGTGACACAGACTACGCTGAAAAATTTTGGTGGAATGAAATACTCTTGCCATTTTTAAAATTACGCATCATAGCAGAAATCCCAAGTTGAAATTGAGGGCTTTATTTCTTTTATTCAGCATGTAGGTATCACATGCCTACTATGTCTGCATTGTGCAAAAAAAAGAATAATGTTTACTGGACCTGATGCCTGCTACTTGGGAGGAAAGCTCATTAACTTGTCATTCATCTTACACCACAAATGTCCTACATTCAGGACACTGAGTATTGGTATAGTAATTGCATACGTCTATGAATACCCACAATTATTATCTGTCAGGCATTCTGATAAGAATATTAGAAGCATAACTTAACAGTGAAGTGGGAGATAAATATTTTCCTCTTTCCCATGAGCAACCATAGTACAGCTAACGTTTCTTTAGATAATGCATAATAAATTATGCATAAATGCAGAATTATAAGCAAGTCAAATCTCAGTTTGCAGCATGAGTTGATGTAGTACATGCTGGTAACACTTGAGTTTTCTTTTATTCTCGTTCTTAAAGTAAATAGTCATCAAATAAACATTTTAGACATTCACAGAAGGAAAAAAGAAAATAACCAATAAAATTATTGCTAAGGTTACCAGTTTTGACCTTTAGTTGCATCTAGCCTCTCTTCAGCATCTCTGTCTACACTCAGGACACAACAAAACTGCAAACTTTAGAGTCCAATTTAATGGTATTATACCTTCTTTTTGTTACTTAATAGTAGTGTGACTTTCAGTAATTACTTAATATATTTCATGCCCATCAGCAAATATAATATTCCATTGTGTGTGTGCATATACATTTTCTTTATTTATTCATCCATCTATAGACATTTAGATGATTTGCATGTCTTGGCTATTGTAAAAAATGCTGCAATGAACATGGCATGCAGATATCTCTTAAAGATAGTGATTTCATTTCCTTTGCATGTAGACCCAGAAGCATATTGCTGGGTCATATGGTAGTTTTATACTTAATTTTTTTTGAAGAATTGCCATACTGTTTTCCATAGTGGCTATACCAATTTACATTCCTACCAACAGTGCGCAAGGGTTCCCCTTTTTCCACGTCCTCACCAACACTATTTACCTCTTGTCTTTGATAACAGTCTAACAAGTGTGACCTGATATTTCATTATGGTTTTGATTTGCATTTCCTTGATGATTAGTGATGTTGTGCACATTTTCACATACCTGGTAGCCATTTGTATATTTTCTTGGAAAATCTATTCAAGCAAGTCTTTACTAATTTTAAAATCAGAGTATTTGGGTGTTTTTTTTTTGTTGTTGTTGTTGTTGTTTTTGCTGTTCAGTTGTATGAGTTCCTTAAATCTTTTGGATATTAACTCCTTATCAGATATATAGTTTGCAAATATTTTCTCCCATTCTGAATGTTGCCTTTTCATTTTGTTGATCACATATTTTGCTGTTGAGAAGCATTTTAGTTTGGTGTAGCCCTATTTGTTGATTTTTGCTTTTGAGTCTTGTGCTTTTGGTGTCATCCAAAAAATCATTACTAAGACAAATGTCAAGGAGCTTTTTCTCTGTATTTTTTTCCAATGAGTTTTACAGTTTCAGGTCTTACATTTAAGTCTTTAGTCCATTTTGAGTTAATTTTTGCAAGTTTTAATAAGATAGGGGTTCAGTTTCATTCTTTAATATGTGAATAATCAATTCTTGCAACACAATCTGTTGAAGAGAGTATCTTTTCCCGTTAACTATTTTTGACTTTCTCGTCAAATATTACTTGATCATATATGCATGGTTATCTACTAGAGGGGCTCTCGAGTCTGTTCCATTGGTCTTGGTGTCTGTTTTTATGCCAATACCATACTGTTTTGATTACTATAGCTTTCTAGTATAACTCAAAACCAGGTCGTGTGATGTCTCTAAATTTGTTCATTCCCAGCATTGCTTAGGCAGTTTGGGAGTCTTCTGTTGTTCCTAATGAATTATAGGATTATTTTTTTCTACTTCTGTAGAAAGTACTTTTGGAATCTTGATGGAGATTACATTACATTGATAGATGGCTTTGGGTAATATGAACATTTTAATAATATTAGTTCTGCTGATGCATTAACATGGGATATATTTCCACTGATTTGTGTATTCATTTTTTTTTTTTTTTGGTCAGTGTCTTATAGTTTCAGTGTGCAGATATTTTACCTTCTTGGTTAAAGTATTCCTAAGTATTTTTTATAAATGAAATTGTTCTCTTTATTTCTTTTTCAGCTAGTTTGTTGTTAATGTATAGAAATGCAGCTCATTTTATATGTTGATTTTGCATCCTGTACCTTTAATGAATTTGTTTATTGGTTCTAGTAGTTTTTGTCAAGTCATTAAGGTTCTTTATATATAAAATATGTCGTCTGTAAGAGGTGACTTCTTCCTTTCTGGTTTAGATACTTTTTATTTATTTTTCTTGCCTGAGTGCTTTGGGTAGGACTTTGAGTATTATGCTGAACTGTAGTAGTAATAGTGGGCACACTTGTCTTATTTCTAATCTTTGAGAAAATTCTTTGACATTTTCACCATTGAGTATGATGTTAGCTGTGAGCTTGTCACATTTGCCTTTATTATGTTGAGTTACATTTCTTCTAAACCCATTTTTTTAGTTTTTATAATGAATAGATTTTGTCAAATGCTTTTTCTATATCTGTTGAGATGATTACATGGCTTTTATCTTTCATTCTATTAATGTGGTTTATCACATTTCTTGGTTTGCATATGTTGAGCCATCCTTGTGTCTTGAGGATGAATCTCACTTGATCATGGTATATCGTCCATGTAATGCAGTGTTGACTTTGGTTGACTAATATTCTGTTGGAAATTTTTGCATCTTTATTTATCAGGGATATTGATCTGTAGTTTTCTCTACTTGTAGTGTCCTTATCTGTCTTTGGTATTAGGGTAATGCTGGACTTGTAAAATGAGTTCAGGAATATTATATTCTCTTCAGTTTTTTGGATGAGTTTGAGAAGAATTGGTGTTAATTCTTTAAATATTTGGTAGAATTCACTTGTGAGATCATTTGATTCTGTACTTTTCATTGCTAGGACGTTTTTGATTACTGACTCAATCTCCTTACTCATTATTGATCTGTTCAGATTATCTATATCTTCATGATTCAGTCTTGGCAGGTTGTATGTTAATATTAATTTATACATTTCTTCTATTTTGTTCAGTTTGTTGGCATAAAATTATTCATAATGGTCTGTAATGATCCTTTGTATTTCTGTGGTATCAGTTGTAGTATCTCCTCTTTCACTTATAATTTTATTTAATTGAGGCTTCTCTCTTTTTTTCTTGATTAATCTAGCCAAGGATTTGTTAATTGTGTTTATCTTTTCAATGAACCAGCTCTTAGTTTTGTTAATGTTTTATTGTTTGCTTATTCTCTATTTCATTTGTTTCCACTCTAATCTCTATTATTTCCTTCCTTCTGCCAACTTTTGGCTTTTTTTTTTTAGTTCCTTTAGGTGTAATGTTAAGTTCTTTATTTAAGATCTTTGTTTTTTATTAATGTATGCATTTATAGCTATAGATTATGTTGCTTTTGCTGCATCCCATAAATTTTGGTTTGTTGTGTTACCATTTTTGTTTATCTCAAGATATTTTTTTATTTCTCTTTTGATTTCTGCTTTGTCCCACTGGTTAAGTTGAGCTGTTTAATTTCCAATTATTTGTGAATTTTCCAGTTTTCTTTCTGTTACTGACTTTGAGTTTTATACCATGGTGATTGAAAAGATACTTGATATAATTTCTATCTTTTTGGATTTGTTTATACTCCTACTATTGGATGGAATGTTCTGTATTTGTCTGTTAAGTTTATTTGCTCTATGATGTCGTTCAGTTCCACTGTTTCCTTATTGATTCTCTGTCTGGATGATCTATCTATTGTTGAGACTGGGGTATTAAAATCTCCGACTATTATTGTATTGCTGTTTATTTCTCCTTTTAGTTCTATTAGTATTTGCTTTGTATATCTACTACATATATAAGTATATATTGATATATTTCCACTAACTTTTGAACACATACCCTGTTTCACTGCTTGTTAAGTTTCCTTCTATTAAAAAATACTACATTCTCATATATTTTAGGGTTCACTTTTATTTAGGGTTCACAGAATGCTTATTATGAGCTGGATACACTTTTAATTGTTGTGGTTTTGTAATGTGTTAAACATAGAGTACGTTCTCCCTTTTTGAAACCATTGTTTTACCAAAATTTAGTCACTTAATAGTATATTCTTCCATTTGCATTACATTTTGTTAATGATAAATCTATTTTATAATTACTTAAATTTATAAATTAATATGAAGTAATTGACTTGTTTTCATGATTCACCCATTATGGGTGGATCATAGTATCTATCTCCATTTATGCAAATAATCTTTTCTGGCTCTCCAGAGTACATATATCCAGCATTATCTGAGGTATTTATTTATTTTGGTGCTATTATCACATAGGTATTACTTTTGATAAATAAAACATTTTATGTTTTCTCTATCTGTTCTTTATGTTTTGGCTTTACTAAATTGTGATTGATTTTAAGAACTTTTCAATGGATCATCTTGAGTTTTATAGGGAAAATTTTGTCTTTTTTTCCTGAATGATACAGTAGTTATTACTGTTACCTGTTTTATTGTATTGTCTAGCATTTCTATATCACTGACAAAAGTACAAATAGGATTTAAAAAGACACTTTTATTTAGGAACTAAAGGGATGGTTTTTGTATTCATTTTTAAGTAGTTTAATGTTTTTTAACTAAGTGAGGTCACATTCTTCTCATTTTTATTTAATAAGAAATATCTCAGAAATGGATACTGAAATTTTATTAAATGCCTCTTGAACATATATAGTGTTTCTTCTTTGACCTTTTGGTGTGATATTATTTGTCTTAAGTCATAGTGCATTCTAGTGAAAACTCTACTTGTCCTATTGTATAAGATTTGAAGTTGTTATTAAAATTTTTGCTACTATTTAATTAAAATTTTTATGATGTTCACAAGTAGGATTGGGCCTTAATTCTCGTTTGTGTTGCATTTTTCAGGTTTAAGTATGAGAGTTATTTAACTTTACAAAATAAATTGGGTAGGTAGTTCTCTATTTTTTTCTGTCATTTGGTACAGTTTATATATCCTGGGAATTACCTATTTTTGAATATTTTAAAGAATAGATAAAATAGTAAGATAGTGTATCTTACAATCAAGGGGATGTTGGAATTGAGTAAATAATGTATTGTTTTGTTGTCATTTATTGATGAGAAACCTGACGCAGAGAGATATTAAATAACTGACAACTACTAGTTGGTATAATAAAGATTTGAAATGAGGTGGTCTGGGCCCAGAGTTTTGGCTCACACTCAGTGCCCCATAGTGCTATAAACTCTCTACAAGCCCCATTACTGACTGCATCCTTGACTCTTAGCTCCACGTTCTGCCTGGCTTCCGGCACATTTGGCTGTTCTAAGCTTTATTACTTAGATTAAAATAACTTCCTGCATTTTTCTGCGCCACACATCATTGATACTTTAGTGCTGCGCTCATTTGCTTGGCTGCTCCAGGGTGTTGAGTCCAGGGTCAGGCTTCAGGCCTGTCCCACTCCCACTCCCTGCAGCTAATCCCTCATCAGCTTATCCTCAGCCTTGCCTTGGCCTTCGGTTTCCCATGTACAATTCATTTGTTGTCTCAGTGCTGTGGATACCCATAGTAATACCAAGAAGCATTTGTAACAATGGGGTTCCTAGAAAAGTGCCTCCAAAGGGATTCTGACTAGCACACCAACCTGTTAGTGAGATATGAGTATAGAATACAGAGATGGATTAAGTGTTCACACATTTGTTCACTATATGCAAGCATGGTAGTGCTATGATTTTATAGCTAGTGTTTGATCTCTCTCCGAATCCTAAAATACCGTTAAACTATTAAACTAATAATTTATCCAGAGGTGGGGGGCCAGATGCAGGGACCTTCTCTTGTATTCTCTTGCTTCCTTTGTACTTACCATAGATTCGTACATGAAGTGGGTACTCAGTGCGTTTTTAAATTGAATTTATTACCTTGCAGTGCATTTGGGGCCAAGAAATTACGTTATATCTCCCCTGTATTTTTCAGTGTTTGTGAAGTGTCATTTCCTGCCTAGGTGGGAAACATTTCTATAAACAGAACACTTGCTTTCTGATCGAGGCCTGTTCTATACAGTAAGAGAGAAAGTTTTCTCAGTGTGGCCTCAAGGGCAACTCTCTGGATAAGGACGATGACTCATCCTCCCAGGGTCTTCCTGCTGAAATGCTGCAAATTAATATATCCTGCAGAGGACACGGAGTACTGTGGTTCGGATAAGAGAAAAGCCAGCCCTCTTGGACTGGGAAGCTCTGCAGTCACAAAGCTGTCAGCCACAGCTGAGAAACCCCTGTGAGGATTAAGTAGTGCCCCTGGGTGTTTGGGCACTTTAAAACGTGCAAGCTTATTTGCTTGAAATCCTAAGAATTTGCTTAATTGCAGAGCCTGGAAGGTAATATTGAAATGCAGAGATAATAAGAAAATGTCAGGGCTAGAAAGCTAAGGATCTTGGTGAAACATATCAGCAATGCTAAACCAGAATTGGTGTTTGGCTATATTTATGCAAATGGCTTAGTTTCTGATAATGCTTGTAATTATACAACAATTATTGGGAAATAGAAGAGAACAGTTTTGTCTCTCAACCTAGATGGTAAACTCCCTGTTGAACATTTTCTTCAGAGAACAGAAGGGATAATGGGTCATGAAAACTATATCCTTTCCACATACCTTTATTGACTTGCTACTATTTGTCATGCCAGGGGTGTTGGTAAGATGGGGGGTGGGCATATGACTGGAGAAGGACCTGAGGGAGCCCATAATCAATTGCAGAGCAGCTTTGTAAGCACAGGATGACATAAGAACACATGAGAGGCCCTTACTTTGGGGGGAGGGTGATGTGATGTCAGTGATCAGAGAAAAGGCAGATACTGAGTTGCACTTGGAAGAACGGTTAGAGTTTTCTGGGTGAAGAAAGGTTGAATTAAAATGGATTCTTCCACATAAAGTGAGCAGCATCTGCAAAGGAACAAAGTGTCAGACACCATGTTACCTTTGGAGAACTATATATAAAATTGTTCAGTATAGCTGCAGCTTCAAGGGAGAAGGGAGAAATGGCGAGGCTGCAGCAGAAAAAAGGCAGATCATGAGTGGTCATGTGTTAGGTTGGGTTTCCCAAGAAACAGACCCTGAGATAAGGACTTGAGGGCCCGTGATTTATTTGGGAGGTGATCCCGGGAAGCACTGGCTGGGGAGAGGGAAATGAGAGCCAGTTACCGCTCTGGGCAATTGGGGCTCAATCCACTGGGGAACTCTGGAGAGACTCCATCTCTGAGTTGTCCTATCTGAGGGGTGGGCACTGGGATATACATTCAGCCATCTCCCATCTCTCATTGGGTGAGGGCTGCTCTCAGGAGACTTAACTCCATGGCTCTTTGGGCTTTCCCCTGAGACTGAAGAAAGCCTTCCTTCAGGAAGACACTTACAGGTGCTTGGGGTAACAAGCTGTTGGCATGTATAAGAAAGGTACATTTCGAGGGGATAAGAATGGGACATGAATGGCATCTACTATGGGCCATGTATGTCATGCTAATGATTTAGGCTTTTAACCTAAGAAAATGGTGAGCTACTGAATTATTTTAATCTGAGGAGTGGTTATATGATGAGATTTGTGTTTTAGAAAAATTATTTCTGGTATCAATAATAATAATAATGGATTAGAGTGGCTCAACAGTGGTGGAAATAAACAATTGGGTTGTTTTGCAGAAACTTGGAGGAGAAATCATGAGGGCCTCAATGTTTAACAACTGTCTCTTCAAAAAAAGAAAAAAACGTTTCTCATTTATGGAGTTTGCTGATTCCCATGGTATAAATACTCCCATAATAGCCAATTTCAAACTACTAATGTGATGTCACTGAATACTGAGTTGGGAGGAGATGTGCGCAGTCAGCTGTCACTCCAGCACACCATGGGCCTGACTTGAAACCGTGGTGGTGGCATGAAAAATAAGGAAAGTATCTGAAGAAAAATTGAGTAGAAATATAACTGATAGAGGGGATCAGGTGTAATGAGGCAAAAAAAAATGACACTCAGATTTTTCCCTTCTGTATCTAGTTAGGTGATGATGCCCTTCGCTTAGATAGAGAATATAGAATAATGATATTATGATGATAGTATTATTATTAGTAGTAAATAGAATGCTTACCATGTGCCAGGCACTACTTTAACCATTTAGACATATTAATTTATGTAAGCCCTTTATGCATATTAATTTATGTAATCTTCATACTAACAATAATCTTATAAGGAAATTATCATTATTATACCTATTTTAGATGTGGCTGAATCAGGATTTCAAACCCAAGCACCCTGGCACAGAGTCCTTGCTCATACTCACACACTAGCAGATTGAATAGAAGGAGGTGAGTTTAATTTTTGACATAGTGAGATGGAGTGTCTACAGGTGATGCATCTGGAAAGGATTACCAGGGAGTTGACCCCATGAGTCTGAAGCACAGAGATGGATTTGGAATGAAGATAATGTATTTGTAGATCTTTAGTGTACAGGCAGTTGAAGCCCGGAGAGAAGATGAGATGCATAGAATGAGATAAGGACTCTCTAGGGCAGGGCTTATAGAAAAGAACATTGATAGATTTGATGAGAAAGAGATTCTTATAAAAGAAAGGGAAAAGAGCAATCAGAGGCAGGATATAAAGAAGGAAGAGGAGGGTTGTGACAAACTAGGAAAGCATTTAGGAACAAAGGAGTAGACAATGAAGTGTCACAGAACATTTAAGGTAAAAAAACTCTCTGAAAAGTGTCTTTTGGATTCAAAACCTAAGAGCTCATTCTCAAGGAAGGGACAGTGGGAAAAACAGGAGGTGATGGCTGAGGATGAGTTGAGAAGTTTGGACATGGGAGTAGCTAGTGTGGACTATTCTAGCTAGAAATTTGTTTGAGAAGGATCACCAGTGAATGGTTCTCAACAATGGCTGTGCATTACTGAGGAGTTTTGAAAAATATTAACCTCATCCCTCGAAATTACAATTGGTATATCTAGGTATAGTCTGGGCATCAGAAACTTCAAAAGTTTTCCAAGATGACTCTAATATGCAACTAGGGTTAGGACCACTGGGCTAGTGGGAGTCAGAGAGAGGTGATAATTGACAGAGGGAGGTCCCTGAGGAAACAGTGCAAAGGACTTTTCCAATAGGGATGAGGAAGTCAAATGAGTTTCTCCCTTAGGCTGGGTGCCAAATACAGGCTGTTTGACTGAACCTTTATTATGTTCATTTTTTATCCGAAGACCTTAAGAATGCTCCCTTAAGGAAGTGGCTAATTGGTTATAGTTGCGTAGCCGGAAAACTGAGGAGTTAAAGAGGAGTGCAGGGGTGGGTGGAAGTTGGGGTGGGTGGAGGAAGAAACCAGGTCATTTCGCCTTCTAAAGGTTGTGGATGCTGGCTCCTGTTTTAGCCTCTGTGGAGCCTGTTCTGTGTGAGTACTTGTTTATCTGAATGCTGCACTTACGGCTTTCCTTGCATTCACAATCTTCCCATTTGTCCAGTCTTGCCTGGCTGCTTGGAAACTAGCCCATGTGACTGTTCTGACCTTCACTCTTTCTTTTTGTACAAACTCCAAGTGCCTAAATGGTTTTGACCCTTGGACATGCCAGGGTAATTCTATCCAGGGATACTTCTTTCATTTTTTAGCACACATTTTATTTCAGAATTGTTTTATAGGAAAAAATGTGACATACTACATAATTCCCATATGCCTCACACCCAATTTCCACTATTAATATCATACATTTGTAAGGCATATTTGTTATAATTAATGAACCAATATTTGTACATTATTATTCACTAAATTCCATACTTTTTCAGATATACTCAATGTCCTTTTTCTCTTCCAGTATCCTTCCAGGATACTGCATTACATTTAGTCATCTTATTTCCTTAGGTCCTTCTTAGCTGTGACAGTTTCTCAGACTTTCCTTATTTTTGATGACCTTGACAGTTTTGAAGAGTACTGGTCAAAAATTTTGTAGACTGTTCCTCAATTGGGGTTTGTCTGACATTTTTCTCATGA
Organism: Camelus ferus; assembly: GCF_009834535.1. Lineage (NCBI taxonomy): Eukaryota > Metazoa > Chordata > Mammalia > Artiodactyla > Camelidae > Camelus > Camelus ferus. The sequence goes on from NC_045732.1 coordinate 23,528,742, forward strand.
TTAGATTGTGGTTATGGGTTTCTGGAAGGAAAATCGTACGTAAGGTGCCATTCTCATCACATCATGTCAAGGATGCATGCTATCCACATGATTTGCTACTGATGATGTTGACCTTAATCACCTGGCTAAGGTAGTGTTTGCCAGATTTCTCCACTATAAAGTTACTTTTTCTTTTTTAGTGCTATTATTCTTTGGAATGAAGTTGCTGTATGTTATTTCTTTTTTTGCTTTTCTTTATTTTTTCCTTTTCTTTTACTTTTGTATTTGGAAAATTTCAAACAGAAAAAAATATGCAGAATAATATAGTGAATTCCCACATACTCAGCCCAAAATTTCAACACTTACGTCATGCTGATCCTTTTATCTATACGGGTGGTCTCAAGTTCTAGCATGCATCAGAATCACTTGGAGGCTTTGTTAAAACACAGATTTCTGGACTTCACCTGAGAGTTTCTGACTGAGTAATTCTGGATTGGTGCCAAGAGAATTTGCATCTTTAACAAGTTTCCAGATGTTGCTGCTGGTCCAGGGAACTACCCTTGAGGACCTCTGACCTATTACCTTCCCCTACATTCACTCCCTCACTTCTACTTCATCATTTTGAAAGTAAAATAAAGCTCAGGTATGTTATTTTATCTTTAAATCCTCAATGTGTAGCCCTAAATAAAAGGGGTGATAAAAACATATTTACAGTGCCATTTTCTTATCAAAAATACTAATTATTCTAATATTATATACCTATTTAGTGCTCAATTTTGCCTTATTATTTCATAAATACTTTTACAGTTGGTCATTCCAATCTACATAAGCTCTACATACTGTATTTGATTGATATGCCTCTAAATTCTTTGTTATTTCCATTATAGAAGTCAACAAACTGATCCATAACCTGTTTTTGTAAATAAAGTTTTATTGGGATACAGCCATACCCATTCATTATAAGTGTTTATGTCTGCTTTCCAACTGCAACAGTGGAGTTGAGTGGTTTGCATTGTGGGCTGTAAGGCCTGTAAAGTAAAAAATATTTACTATTTGTTACTTTACAGAAAAAGTTTAAGCCCTTTCCCCTATGCTCTTGCTTCTCCTAATTTTTCTTTAAACATATCTGTTGAAGAAACCAGGTCATTTTTCCTACAGGGTTTGCCATATTCTAGATTTTGCTGATTGCATTGCCCCCACTGTTATTTATCATGTTCTTCTGTCTCCTGTATTTCTTACAGATACACAGACCAAAAGACTTGAGCAGATTTGAGTTCAATATTTTGGCAACAGTTGATTAGTGGCTTTAAGCGTTACCAGTCAGATCCATCTATCTTCAAGTTCATAATCAGGTTTTCACCTAATGATTTTAGTAGCTATTAATCATCATTGCCTAGATTGATTATTTCATTAGGTATCACAAAATGATTTTATGGTGATTTTATCATTCCTTTCAATTTATTAGCTAGAATGCTTTTATAAATGAGAACTTTTCCTCATCAATTTTTTGGTTACTTTGATATATAGTTTTGTGAAAGAAACGCAGGATAAATGCTTCGTTCTGTCCCTTCATTGCCACTCTGAGAATAATGAATGGGCTCGCTAACACCTCCAAAGATAACCACTGAATTATTTTAAACTATCATATGAATGCCTGAATTGTTTTTAACAACTTTATGGAGATTTATTTTACATGCCATAGAATTAACTCTTTTTAAATGTACAATTCATTGGTTTTTAGTATATTTGCAGAGTTGTGCCACCAGCACTACAATCTAATTTTAAAATGTTTCCATCATCTTAAAAAGAAACCTTATGAATACATGGAATTTTTAGAATGTAATTGATGTGTTCCAATCCATTTTAATACTCTTTTGAAGCTCAAATCGTCCCATTTTTGGTTGGTGGGAGCCCTTTTGAGATTGGTTCTTATACCAGGTTATTATGAAAATAAAATGAAGGAATAATTTTCAAGATTATGATACTTAAGGGATGCTACATAGCTGTTATAGTGGTTATCAACCTTGGATATATACTAGAATCATCTGAAGAACCTTAAGACATCTTGATGTTCAGTCCATTCCCTATACTAATTACAGTAGACTCTCTGCAGGGGATACCCAGGCAGCAATGCTTTTTAAAACCCACTAGGTGAATTCCAGTGTGCAGCCAAGTTTGGGAACCACAGAATTTTGAGGATATGGGTTAATTTTTTTCCCCTTCCTCCCAAGCCCTTTCCCTGCTTTCATCTCGGGCAACTATAATACTTTATGTGCCCAGTCACTCAAGCTAGCTACCTCAGGTCATTTGACTCTTTCTTACTAGCACTCTTTAAATCCAAGGGATTTTTTTTGAAGAGAAATGGCTGGCTCAGATCTGTGTTGTACAGAAATACTTCTGGCAGCAATATGAAGGAGACATTGATGAGGCAAGTGAAAACTACTCATTGTTTAAGTACTTCTTCAGGACTCATACTGACAACCTTTGCATTCCTTACCATGGTATTCTAGGTTACCCATGATCCAGTCTTCACCTCTGTAACCAATCTTATCACATACCCTAGATCCCTGTACCTGACAGTATGGCCATATTAATACACATTTTCTCTACAACACTGCCACAGAAAGGGTGGCTCACCATGAACCTGTTACATTGGAATCCCTTGGGAGCTTATTAGTGATGCAGGATTTCAGGCTCCACCCACAGGCCCACCTGAATCCCAGCCTGTTTTTTAGTAAGGTTCTCCAGTTGATTCATAGGCACATTAAGTTGTGAGAACTTTGTTCTGACTCTTTCCAGTCTTTTCTTCTTCTCCTGATGCCTTGATCTCTTTATGCATGTCAGTTCTTCCTCTCTCTCTCCTTTGATCCATCCTTCAAGCCTTAGTTCAAATGTTTTTTTGCCCTGGAATCCTTACTGATTTTCCCACCTCTGAATATAAGAGCTCTTTCCTTCTTCACAGCTTTGATGCTGTGTTTGTCATGCCACTTTCATAAAACACTAATTTCATTTTCTTTTTAGTGATTCAGGTACATGAGAAATTACTACATGTAAAGCTGTTGAGTGCAATAACCATGCGTCATTCATTTCTGTATTCACCCAGCACTTTACTTTGCAGATATTAGAATTTCTATTTAGAAAACAAAAAGTAGAATACATAAATGAATAAGGTTGGTTAGAGGATGCCAGTATTTGCTTTCCCTTGTCCTTTGCAGCAGAAGTTGATATCTTCAGCTGGCAAATTTAGCCTTATTTTTGTATGCATTCTTGATCAAGGCAAGCAGCTTATATTAACATCACACCCACCATATATTGGTGTTGAATTACTGTTGATGTGAACTCAGTACCACATGTGCCTGATGTGAGCTCTGGGCACTGTATGCCTGCCAGTATGTTCCCTTTTCCCTATTCCCACCCCTTCTCAATAGCACTGTGTGTGCTCAGCATGTAAAATTAAATTCATCTCTGTACATGGTTTGAAATCTCATTCTTTTTCTGTCTTGTGGTTTAACCAATCACTAGAGTCAGTTTACCCTACCTGGATACAGATGTTACCTATGATCACCAACACAGCTCTTTTGGACACTGAAATTTACACTACTAGTCAGTGCTGGCCACATACACACACATGCACACACAGCATGGCTAGATTGCTTCCTCTAAACCCAGTCCTACAATTATCCTGCTTTTCCCCCATGGCTTGTGGTTGAGCTTGTTATAGAGAAATGCAGTCCCTGAGACTAACTTGGAGTTCAGTGACATGGGGACTGTAGACTGACCAATTGTGGCTTGACCAGGTGCTGGGAGAACTGGTCCCTTTTGGCAAGAAGGGGATAGTAGTGTTTTTATCAAGAGCCTTAGGGCTCTGCTGAGGTAGTTGTACACAATTGCATTGTGCTGGTATTTCTACTTATGCTTACTACAATACTATAGCTTCTTACACCCATTCAGAATTTACATCCATTCGTATCTCATTATTTTTTTCAACTTAGTTCTATAGGTCCACAAGTATTAGCACTATCAATATACATCCTACTTGATTGTTCCCCTTTATCTATGAGTTATCGCAAAACTAAGGGAGTTTACCTAGCTTCTAGGAGCAAGGACTCAGTCCTTTTCTGCATGCTAGAGGGAGGGAGAAATTGTATCTCTAGTATTGCTGCTGCTCTACTGCTTTTTGCTATTATATAATATTATATGGTATTATATGAAACATTATCCTGTGACATCCTGTGAGTGTTTTATTTCCCCTGGGTTAATATATCAGGTCTGGGTTCCTGCGTAGGCTACAGTGGTGTTTGTTCCAGACTTGGTCTCCAAAGTGACAGCTCTCTTGGTTCGTACTCATATGTTTATCTCTTATCTCCATCTCACCACTACTAGATATCTGGGTCTGAAGGAGCTTCCAGCATAAGCTCTATGCTAATGTGGTTTTTGGTAACTGCCCATTTATGGATCTAGATATCCCTGTTTTCTTGGACTAGATTTACTCTCTGTTTTCCTGTTCATGTATGTGATAAATTCTCGTCCCTAAATTTGACTTAAGACCATCCCCCAATACCAGCTGCTGTTCTTGGCTCAACTGTTTTGGTCCTTATTTTACTATAATACTCAGTATTGAGATATCATCACTTTTGCATATTTCTGGATTCATATGAAAAATTATTTTAGGAATGGGTGGTAGGTTTGCATGCTTATTAAATAATTGGAAATAGCTAAAATACTGATAAGCTGAATATAATCTGGCCGATCATGAGTATGTCATGAAGGAAGTGTTATAATGAATCCAATTTTGTGTGTATGGGTTCTAAATAAATGCAAATGCATTTCAGTTTTGCTCAGACAACTGTTTTTTCCCCTTCATAATTCAAGTGATATCCAACAGAAAAGTAGGTCATGATTTTATGTTAGAAAATGTCATATTCGTCTTAGAATACATTAGCCTCATTAGTAACAATCTGAATTGCAGTAATCCATCTCCCCTTTGGCGGATGACAGTCAAACCATACACCCTCTGAGGGTGTGGAGAGGAGAAAACCTTTCCTTGAAAGTCACACTTGCAAAGCCAAGGAAGTCAAATGCCTGTCTAGCCCTATGCAACTTTGGGTTGAAATCACTTGAGATCCCATTAGAGAGTTATTTCGTTCAATATTTAGCTAAATATGTGTGAAATATTATAAATAATCTTCAAGGGTAGCATCTTCTGAAATCTGGTCCCAGGAGACTATTTTGAATATTTGTAGTAGAGAAGAATGTCACCTCTCTATTGAGATATGCATGCAGTGTGCATATTATATGCACATCTCTGACGTTCCAGAAAAGTTCCTGGCTTTAATATTTGTTAAATTTGATGATTGCTTTCAGACTGAAACTCTTCCATATAGAGGAGTTGGTGTTACTGTATCTTATTGAAACCTCATCTAATTTCAGCTATTTGTTGAAAAACTAAACCCCACACCCACGACCCACTTCTCTGGGAGGAAAACACATTCTGCCCAGTGTTGCACTCATTACAAGTGACTGGCTATGGAAATGCATAAGCACTGGCTACCACATGGTGCTTCTCTGCTTGGTTTCTTCATGTTAGAAGAGGAACAGCAAGGGCATGCTTACTGTTGGGGCATTTGTATATCCAAGGAGTTTAGCTACATTTGCCCCAACTTGATTATTTTCTCTGAAGAGCACAATAATACATACTCACTATAAACATTGAGGAAAAGCAGAAAAGTTTAAAGAAGCAGAAAAATAAGACTTGCCTATAATCCTAACTCCCAGAGGTAATAACTTATCACTTTTGCCATATTTTCTTTTGGTCTTTTTCTATGTGTTGCTTTATGTAGATACGTAACAGAAGTTGAAGTTTGAGCCTAAGTCACATCCATTTCTTGGAGTCAGACAGGGTGCCAGCATGGTCAGGTGAGGGCCCTCTTCTGGGTCACAGACCTCTTGATGTTTCTTCACATAGTGGAAGGGGCTAGAGAACTCTCTCAGGCCTCTTTTATAAGAGCATTAATCCCATTCAGGAGGCCTCTGACCTCATGACCTAATCACCTCCCAAAGTTTCTACCTTCTAACATCATCTCCTTGGACCTCAGGTTCTCAACATAAGAATTTGGGGAACACACAAGCATTCAATCTGTACCACTGTGGTATATCCATACTATGGAATACACATAGTAGTTTCTATGAATCTCATATTTATGCTGACTGAAAGAAGCCAGAAGAAAGAGTCCACAGTGTATGATTTCATTTGTATAAAATTCTACAAAATGCAAACTAATTTTTAATGAAAAAACAGATTGGTAGCACTAGAAGTTAGGGATTGTAGAGAGGTGAGGTGGAAGGATTGCAAAGGGATATGAGGAAACTTGAGGGTGATGGATATGCTTATGTGACATATTATGTGACAATTTCATAAGTATATGCATACGCTAAAGTGTGTCCAGGTGTACACCTTAAATACGTGCAGTTTATTGTATGTCAGTTATAGCTCACAAAAGCTGTAGAGGTATATATAGTCTTTATTGGGTGAGACTGAATATATCAGTCCTGGCTCATTGGTTGTAAATCATAGAAAATGACTTAGTATAAATTAAATTAAAGAGAATTCATTGAAAGGGTAAAGGGAACTCACAGAACTGTTAGGAAGGCTGAAAGAACTAGACCTGGAATGGAGCAGGACACAAGACAACTTCAGAGGCCCAGGAAGCAGAAAGGAGAAAAGTACCTCATGCCTGACAGCATCTGGTTAGGATGCCTCTTCTGCTCACTGAATGGATTCTACCATTATCAGGCTGGGGAAATGGGATAACGAACTTCCACCATTATTATTCTGTTTAAGAGTGAGATTCCAGAGAGGAGTATTCCCCTTGGCTGAGGGAAAGAAGCTATGGCTAAGTTTTAAAGTAAATTAAGAGAGTTACTAGGAAATAAGAAGGAATGCCGAGTACCATAAAAATCAAATGCCTGCCACTCAAGGACTTTCATTTTCTGTTCTGGTTACTGTATTTTTATGGGATTAGTACTAATGTATTAATAACTGAACAGAACTACATAAACACTATTTTAAAATGGAAATAAATTAATATAGTAGTTTTTCACTGTAATATTAATATATATGCATTATAGACCATTTGGATGATAGTAGAAAACTAGAAGGGGAGAAACGAATCATCTATAGACTCACTACTGAGAAGCAATCACTCTTAAAATTCATTAATTTTTTTGACATAGGTTATGTTTCTTTAATGAACCAAAATATTTTAGTTTTAAATTAATCTTCACAAAATATTATACAGGGAAATAATTGGACATAAATTCCAATATGTCGTCTGAATTCAGTGCTTCCCACACTTCTGCTATTGGGAACACCACCATCACACCACCCATTTTTGCAATATGGGATGTTTAAAGAAGTGACTGATTCAATATCAACCCACCTTTTAAAAATTAAGACTTTATTCTTTGAGAGCAATTTTAGGTTTACAGCGAAGTTAAGGGGAGGTCAGATTTTGTATATACCTCCTGACCCCACACACACATAGCCTTTCCCTGTATAAACATCCTCCACCAGAGTGGTACATTTGTTACTGATGAACCTACACTGACACATCATAATCACCTGAAGTCCGTAGTTTACATTAGGGTTCACTCTTGGTGTTATACATTCTATGGCTTTGGACAAATGTATACCCAGTTACTAGTAAATTGGTGAATAACAAATCACTCCTAAACTTAGCACAGCAAATCTCATTTTTATTATTTCTTACCTCAATCAAGAATTTAGGAAGAAATTGAGTGGTTCTGGCTGGCTCCGGTCTCTCACATATGTATAATTAGATGGAGCTGAAACAATGGGGGCTAGAGCAATTTGGGGCTCCCTAGGAATGTCTCTCTTCATGTAATCTCAGGTTTCTCTATTTGATCTTCATTCATGGGGTAGTCTGGGTTTACTTATGGCCGGCAGTCTCATGATGACTGAAGTCTTCAAGAGAGAATATTCCAGTTGACAAATGAGTTTTATTGCCTTCTGTGACCTATATTCAGTGTCACTTCTGCCTCATTCTAGTGGTTATAAGCAAGTCAAAGCCTATCCAGATTCAAGGACATGAGATAGATATCCCATCTCTCAGTGGGAATAGCATCAAGATCGCATTGCAAAAAGGCGCATGGGATGGGAGATACTGTTGTGTTATCTTTGGAGTATATAGTGTGCTATACCTTCTGTAATTAGGAAATTTCAACTCTTCTGGACTCAAAGTGTGTAAGTCTGTACACTGAATTAAACTTTTGTAGGAGGGTAGCTCTACAAAATGAAATCAGTCTTTCTTCTGCTTTTATAGAGGAAACATAGCTTCCCATATAATTCTTTAAAAATCTGCTGAAAGCTGGACTCCAAATTTTTCCTTGGTAATGCCTAGAGAAGAAATTTTATAGTAATGAAAGAGCACTAGATTGATAATCATAAGTTCTGTGGTTATACCCTCTCCTTGCCACTATCTTTGGCTACTGAATCTCAGTTTGACTCTCTGTGAAATGGAAATACTATTTCTCCTGTGAACTCCATAGCTTTATGTCGAAGAGCAAGTGAGATTGTTAGTGTGAAACTGAGAGAAAATGCCAGGTAAAAATGAGATACTGCTGTTGTTCTTCTAAATAATTGTAATGTTTTATAGCCTATAAGGGGCAAGAAGCTCTTCCTAGTATCTGACTTAAATGCGTTCATTTGCCACAGCTCCCTGTAACTAACCAAATTGAAATTGATTGTGTTTATTTCCCTCTGGTAAAATGGTGACAAAGTCACATGCAGAGGTTTCGATATGTTACCACTGTTATTTTCACAATATCGTGCCATATAATTTGATTTGTATTCTGTGCATCACATAAGCCTTTTGCTCAGTGAGCAAACAGTACTGAGCGTCTAGCTTCTAGCGTTATTACTCCAGAATCCCTAAATCATTTTCCTGATCATTGCGTTGCATTGCTACCACTTAATATGGATCTTCTGTTTTGGTTCATTGTCTCTAGACTTATTATTTTACATTTGTCTGCATTTAACTGCATTCTCGGTTTATTGGTCCAGTCACCATGAGGTACCAATCTGTCTGAATCGTGCCGTTGTTCTTGTTCCTAAATTCTGTATATATACCATATAAAACTAATAAAAATATATGTACCTTAGAGAAGGTTATGAATATTTTACTGGTTATACTTCAGGGTCAGACTAACAACTCAAAACAGGTCAAGCCAGTGTTCAAGGTACCAGGCCACTGAACAGAGCTTCCAGGAGGGAAGGAAGCCAATATTTTCCAACGGAAAGCTTTGATAAAATCTGGTTCACTCTATAAAGTTGTGCCATATTTACTGGTGGCCTAGGGCTCATACTTTTAGAAATCTCATTTTATCTTTGTTTAAATATCCATATTATAGTCCCTTTAAAAATAGTTTTCTGAAAAGAAGTGTGATCCATTCAAAAGTAGACTGCCTATGTCAGAAAAGTGATTAGCTTGGACCACTGTTAAGAAATTTGCTTAAAAAATAGGTAAACACATTAAATCAAAATTAAGTTCTAATGACGTCTAGTTTTATGCATGCAAAACATGTTTGGGGCCTACTATGTGTCAGGAAGTTAGCATTCAATTCTATATGGAATGTCTTTATGTGTTCCTATAGAGAGATGTTAGATGTACAGCATAGGATATGATTAATTCTGCCTGGGAAGTTTAGGAAATGTTGAAAAGAACAAGAACTGGGTTTAAGAGACAGTAGAGTATTGAGCCATTTTCTTGTTTGGCTGTGAGACATTGCGGAGTATGAAGGGAACACATAGCACAGAGAAGATACAGTCTGTTACGTCCCTGGTCCTTCTTCACCTGCCAGAGCTTCTGGAAGTGATAGAAACACCTGCAGGAAGGACTCCTGGGGATTTAGAAAGATGATCAGGGATACTATCTAAAGCTTACTGAGGATAGTGAGATATTCCTATTGAAGGGTCACGGAGAAGAAATCAGCAGGGGACCTTGAGGTAAGAGCTCTAAAGAGCCAGGCATTAGTTAAGCAGACAAAAGCAGCCAGTCCCTGTGTTCTTTTAAAAGATGCATAGACTTGCGACAGGAGTTTATGTGTGTGTCCGTGTGCAGAGAATCAGAAAAAAATTATCTATGGTAGTGCTTCAAAAGAAAATTAAGAAAACTTGAATATAATATTAACGCTATATTTTACTAACTTATTTTGACAAAACCTTAACGTCACTGAATGGAAGAGAATATTGTGATTTCTTATTGGTTCCTTTAGCAAAGCCAAGTGACAGTATAAGTTAGTTTTCTTCAACTGATAATTAATTATCCATGGCAGAAGAAGTATTAAGGCAGCAAAAATGTCCCTTTCCCGAAGGAGTTGGCCATGACATGGGAGACAGTCAGTCATAAACACAAGGAAGAATAAGTGATCAATCTGAGCTCGTTTGGTAATTTATCTCTCCCTTCACTTTGAATGGCTATAGCATTTATCGTATGTTCTGCCTAATTTAGCACTTAATAACATAGTTTCTCATTGTCCTCTAATTGATAAATGAAAGTCTTCCTTCTCCAACCAGACTGTATTCTCCCTAAGGGCAGGGGACTTTGTTCTTGTCTTGTCTACTCTCTCCTCATCTACCAGTGCCCAGTGGAATGATTAGTGGGCAGCTATTAAGTGTCCTGTGAATACATACTTGTTGAGGTCTAAGGGACCATGTAATCAGGCTTAGTTATTTTGCTTCTTCAGCCGCAGTTTCTTTTTCTAGAAGATAACCAAGTTAAACTCAGTGATTTCTAAGGCCTTTTCCAGACCTGGGGATCTTTAAATTAAGATTTTAATCTGCCTGTATTTTACTGGATGGAATAAACTGACTATTAACACCCATAATCAGATATTAACATTACACGTATATCTGACAGTTTTCTTAATTGTGAAGTCAGCATATTACTTACTTCATCCAACTATCCATAAAACTGTTTCAACAGATAAACAGTATGCACATACTGTGGGCCAGGTATTTTAGAAATGAGATGCCGCAGAATTACTGGTGAAGAAGGTTGATACAGATCTCACTTTCCCAAAGCTTATAATTACCAAGGAATAAAGGAAGACAGATAATTAAACAATAGCCACAGAGTGAGATGAAGGCTATGCTGGGAGTAAGGACCCAGTTATGGGGGCACATATCTGAGTGCCCAAACCTGTCTCTTGGGCTTCTGAAAGTCTTGCTTGCTAGTGGTATTTGGTCTAAGATGACCAGAAGGATTAGGATGGATCAGCCAGTCGAAGTGGAGGAGCAGAAGGAGAAGCTGTGGAAAGATCCGGAAGTAGGAGAGAGCGTGAATACTGAAGGAATGCCAGTTAGGTCTGGAGTGAGATTTTAAGGAAGAGGTGAGGTGAGATATGAGTTACGGAGATGGGCCAAAAGTCAGACCTTTGAAGCATGTTAGAACTTCTCTTAAGGAGCATGGAAGCTACTAGAGGATAAGGAGGGATGACATGAACATATTTGTTCTTTTAAGAAAAATACTTCAATTGTCCTTTCATGCTTTATGTTCCAGCCATTGAAATCCACATTTCCGACATAATCTAAGATCATTTGTATCTGACGTAAATATGAAATGATGACTTTTACTCTGTTATAAATAGCAAATACTCCTAACCAATTCTGACATATTTTAGTGTTTTTCAGCAGAGATAGACCATAGCTGTTTTAAGTAACATCAGTGCAAATTGAAAAAAGTTAGTGCCTATAATTATTTTTATAACTAACTTGTTGATACCCTCAATAATGTGGTTTTTTTTTTAAAATAGTTGCTGATCAATAAAATTGTTCAGTGCTGAGTTGATATGAAAGAACAGCCAAGTTCATTGGAAAGTGCATAGACTGTGGATTTGGATGTATACTACACACTAACTCCTTAATTGTTAACAGCGAGGGCTTGAGTAATTCATTTGACCTCTCTGCGTTTCAGCCTCCCTTCTGGAAAATGGAGACAATAAATCAGGTTTTTTGTAAGGATTAGAAGGATTTTTTTGTAACATATCTAGCAAATGATCTCACGTACAATAATGGACTCAATAAATATTAGTTCCTTTTCTCTCCCTCAAAGGCTCTTTTCTCTCCAGTAGGAAATGGAAACCATTTGGTGTTTCTGTTTATTTTATATCAAAAACTTAATAAGAACTACTGCATGACAAACATGCTTGCTAGGAATTAAGGAGGGGAATATGAATTATTAGCATCTGCCATGAAACTCAGGCTAGTGGGATATAAAGATGTATTATAAAAAAATCAGATAATGTTTTCCTTCTCCAATCCCTAACCTTCCCTCACAGGACAAAGAATTGCTTAGTGTCTTTGGAAGTAGATTTTGATCATGTCTCAGATTAATCAGACAAGCAGAAGACTTGAAGAGAGTCATAGACATGCCCAATGGGAATGTTTTTAGAGTTCCATTAAACCTTTTATTCAGGTCAAGTTTATAGGAGCCATAGTTCAAACAAACCTACCTCCACCAATTCCACATAAAACACGTTAGGGGAAGTATGTAATTCTGTTTGAAAAAGTCAGCAAGTATAAATGACTAATACCAGGTAGAAATTGAAAAGTGTGGATCAATAATATTTATTCAGAGCCTACTGTATTAGTAATAATAGCATTATATGTAATACTTGTATTTTAGAAACACTTAAATAGCCTTTTAATGTTTGATTCACATTGTAAAAGTAATATTTGCATTTTAGAAACAAATATGTAAGCAGCCTAATATTTACTGGCATTTACTGAACGCTTCATATATGCCTGGCTCTTTGCTAAGCCCTTTATTTGCATTAGCTTATCCACACATCAAACCTACAAGATGACTATTATGATTATTTTCATTTTATATGAGGAAACTAAGGCACTGAGAGGTAAAGGAACTTGTCTAAAGACTCAGCTAATAAATCTGGTAGCTGGAATTGTAACCCAGGCAGTTTGGCCCCTATGCTCATTACCTCTATGCTCCGCTGCCTCTGTATCTGATACTGGACACCACATGCAGCTCAACGTGCCTGATGCGATCTGCCAGGTTTTCTCTCCATCAGGACAACAAAGAGGAGAATATATGAACCGTGACCTCCAAGAACACAAGATCTAATTGAGAGACAAACTCACTGACAAGCGATTATGGTACTACCTAATAATTACTAATACACTGTTTATTTCCCCAGATGCTGGGCAGGAGGGGTGGGGATACTCAGGGTGAAAGATATAAACAATGCACTCAAGTAATGTACCCTGTATTACCTAAGGCAAAGTTTGCAAAACAGCAGCTCCAGTTTTGACTTTCAGGGTTTTTTTTTAAGTTGAATTAGTTGCCAGCATATGAAAATCAGATTTTTCATAAAATTCAAGATTTCTAGTTTCTTCTGAAAAACTAGAATATCTGATAATACTGGGTCCATAGTAGACGATGACAAAACTCACCCTGAGTTGAGCAGCTGGTACTGCTTTAAAAAGGGGATGGGCCCTTCTATTAACTATAGGACCCAGCAGTCATGCTGCACCCATTCATGGCACCTGTTCCCTGTAGGTGTATCAGTTTTGCAACCTGCTTTTTCTAAGGGTGCAAGCTTCCCCAGGGCTTCATTATTTATCTGGGTATGTAGTGGCATCACTGATACCTAAATAATTGGAGTAGCTTTGTCCTGGTCACTCATAATCAGAGACAGACTCACCATTGAGCTGATGAAGCATAAGCTCTAGGGCTCATCTCTTGTGTGACGCCCAAGACTCTGGGAAGGTTCTAGTAATGTGTTTACATAATCATGTTTTTGAAAAATTCTGGAAAAGTTGGCTATTTTAACTGCAGTTAGTTAATGCTGTCTCTGTTCTTAGTTTCTTTCCTACACACTCCCCTATGTTAGGAGTATTGGAGCGGCTGTGGGAATTCAAAATAAGTATTCTCTTCTAAATAAATATTCATTTTGCATCCATTTAAGCTTTCTTTTTTCTTAAAGAGGGCCTCTACATTATGTAAGCTTCAATCTCCCTCTGCCCAGGATGCTTCATTCAGACTCTAAAGGCAGTGTGTGCTGAGATCAGTTTGTATGCTTGTAAGAGCTGATGTTACATTATCGGGAATTTTATGAGCAGGTTGTAAACTCAGGCATTAGGAATGAAATTATATAAACTTACAATTAATTATATTATACAAGTAAAATGACTCCTCAAAACTTATCAATTCCTAATTATTTTACTACATTTTATTATTATCTGTGCTCTTGAGGTTATTTAAATCTCTCTTACCTGTATGGTACTATATACTGGGAAATACTATATAATGGGAAAGTGTACATCTCTTCCCAACTCCGTGTACAGTGGCATCCTGTTGATAACTTGAACTTGGCCATGATAAGAATATTTATACCATATAAATTGGACAACTACAAATCGAGGCTTTTTTTTTTTTTCTGGGGAATCAATTTTCACATGTTTACCAATATACCACTCTCCCAAGGTTGGCTGGTAATCGATACGGAGACTGCAGCATTGCTGGTGCCATCTTCCCTAGGGCAAGCAAGGACATAGATCCAAGCTATCGAAATGGCTCGTGGATACCTCATTATGCATTTGGCTGCTTAAAAATGTTTTCTCTTCTTCCCTTGTCGTAGATAAAGGGAGAAATCCAAGGATCGGCTCCTGTTCAGAAAATTTACGCTCTGAATAGAGGTATATTTTAAGTGTAGTGGGAGCATAGCAGAAGAGGTACCTAACTCAGCCTAAGAGGGAGGTAGTATTGTTCGGGGAAATACTCTGAAAAATAGGGTAAACCCCCAGAATTTTTGAATAAGATAAAAAAGTTCTACAATGCAAAATAGAAACTAATAAAATAATTAGGTTGACAACCAGTGGTGGATGACAGCTTTCTTTTATTGAGCTTTGAATGCAGTAGGCTTTTTGCTAAACATAGTAGTATTTGATTTCATTTGACTCTCAAAATAAATAACTCTTTGAGGTTGATATTATGCCCGTTTTACAAAAGGAACTAAAGGCTCAGAGAGTTAAAGCAATTTTAAAAGATCACTAGCTAGTAAAATGTTTAGTTAGAATTAGAACTTGGGTTAATCTGACTGTAGACCCCCAGCCAGCTCTTAAATATGATGCTATGCAGCCTGTGTGGCAAGCACAATGGACATGACACAAGAGCATTTTTCAAATAATTTGTGACTCATAGACTGTAAACTCTGATGCAATTAATTATCACATGTTCAAACTCTTGTAGGAATTTGTGTGATATCGAGTTAAGCAAACTTGAACAGTCAATATTCTGTGCCATACACCTGAAATAATATAATATTGTAAATCAACTATATTTCAATGAAAATTTTTGTGATCTTAAGCAAATTGATTAATCTCTCTTTGCTTCAGTTTTCTGATCCCTAAAATAATCCCCCCCTTAACATCGTTGTGAGGAATAAATCATACAATAAAATGCCTTGCATAGGGTCTGTTACACTGTAAGGGTATAACAGTATAGCTAACAGATATCAGAGGTTTTCTATCTGTCAAGCTCTACTCTAACCACTTTTCATATATTACCTAATTCATTCCTATCAGGCAAATACTATTATTATTTCCATTTTATAGATGAGAAAACTGAGGAACAGAGAGTAAATAAGATGCCCAAAGGCATAACACTTAGTAAGGGTAAGACTGAGATTCAGCCTCTGGCTGTCTGGCTCTTAACCACTATGCTACAGGAAATATTTATTATTTTATTATTACTATAAATAATAATACTACATTTGGGGTTAGAAGATTTTTTATTCAACAGTGAGTTATCATCATCATACTTGAGTTTATAATATAAAAAAATGTGGTTACAGCCTTAAAGCTGATAGGCTAGTTGGAAATTAGATTTGCAAATGAGCAGTTATAATACTGTGATATATATTATAGAAGAAGAGAAAACACTTAACGTTGTTGAAGACGTTTAGTATGTTCTTCACAGGGAAAACACAAGGTAACACTAAGAAAGAGAAGGCTCGTGTCTCATAGAAAAGTGAGAAAACAGGCATTAAAGGAAGAATATACAAGAGAAGAGACATAGAGGTATTCATTTATTTCTTTAACAGGTATTTGTAGAGCTACTACTATACCAGGCAAATTCTGAGTGTTAGAGATATAGTGGTAAATAAGATAGAAGCTTTCTGGAGCGCATCCAGTAAGAAATAGAATATTCAAGGGAGGACATGTAATTCAAGATAGTTGGGCCGTGGGACATTTGAGTGGGAGTGGTAGTAGATGGTGATGCTAGAAAGGTAGGCAAGATCCAAGTTAGCAAGTGCAGGGGGACAGAAAGACTCCTTGACTCTGGGTACAATCTCAGTTTTCCCCTCCCACTCATTTGCTGCCCAGAAGCTCAAGACCACTATTGATAAGAAATGAGGGTGCTCTTCTACAGAGGGCTGCTACTTTTGTAGGCTAGTATAATGCCTTTCACTGTTCCTCATTCCTGTTCGTACCTTTCTTCCCATATTTCTTTATAATTCTACAACTTCAAGAAAATAATTGAGTAGCAAGTGGGGAGGTGGCAGTAACACATCCTTGGAAATATCGACCGCTTGGGCAAAGCTAGGTCTGAAATAGGGGATCCACGGTGACAACATGTGTTAAAAATGAGAATTTATTAATATTATTAATGTATTAGTAGTATTAATTTCTTCTCCTTAAAGATACAAGGGAGTGACAACAATGGGGAAATTGAGATTTTGTTTCAGAAGGCATAGAAGCACTAGGTGAAGAATGCAAGATGAAGGATTATCGATGTTTCCAACTTGCCATTTTAACTACAGACATACGATAGAAATTTGAATCGCACCCAGGTGAACAGATTATTCAGCCAAGGAAAAGCCACATAGCAAATACCTACGTAAATGGGAAAAATAAATAAAACACGTGGCACTCATGGAAAAGATACTACCCAAGTGAGTGAAAAACAATATCCTTCTGAAAACTTAGAGGAGGAGTGGACCTCTGAAAATTATTTATTACAGGAGTTAGGAGATTATGAAAATTTTCTGAAGGCCTCTTAACTGTTAGTTTTTAAACTCTATTCTATGGAGTTGTAGGATTTTTAAACATTGTTCAGTGTTTCAGCAAAGATAACTTTCACACGAAGATGGAAACACATATATGGCATCATTCAAATGAAGTTACATAATAGGGAAATTCAGATTATTGGTGAAAAGCTCATTAACACCTGTGATATTGCTATTGTCCTTGAGGAAAATGTGAACAAGATGAGCAGTCTGATACAAAAGTAGTAACATAACTAATGTCTCGTAATAAAGCCCAGAGAAGAATACTCACAAAATAAACCTGAATTCATTTGAATGCCGAGATTATATGAAATTTTTGCAATTTAGCTAAGAGTATGATTTTTATGGATCGCTCCAGTTTTCCTTTTTTTAAAGCTATGGTGTCTACAGGAAATGTTGCTATTTTGTAAAACATTTGATATATAGTCAATATAACAAAAAATTTAAGGTGTTTTCAATGTGTTTTTAACCATCACCAAATAAGATGGAATATGTTCAGTGATAGCTGTATTGCTAATGGAAAAACAATGGCAAGAAAAATAGAAAGAATGGCCCCTTATAAAAGTAGTTTTTAAAATGTCAAATATTCACTGTATGTTGTGAAGACAAATACTAAGATGCCAGCATCTTTCAAAATAGTATTGATTGGTGTCATAAATCATCGTTTTATTTCAGCTCATGTTCACCCTCATTCTCCCTCTTTCCTTCTCTCTTTCCCCTCCCTCCCTCCATCTTTATTTTTCAAACTAGAGATAGGTTTATTTTCTGAGTGTACATAAGTAATACATGTTTATTGTTAAAAAAGAAAAAATATCAAGAGAACAGAGAAAAATAAGGGAGAAAACCAAACTATTGCCCACACAGTACCTCTGCTAATGTTTTGGTATTTGTAGTTCTAGACATTTTCTAAGCATATATTCCCAAACATTGAAAAACACATTATATTATAATAGGCCTTTTCAAATTATGATGCCAATGTGTGATTGCATTGTAATTTTCAACGAACACCTAATATTCCATTGATCGTCATAATTTAATCAATCCTCTATTGATTATTTAGTTTTTTCTATTTTTTATATTATAAAAATCAATTGCCACAAATATGTTTGTGCACACAGCCTTTAGCATTTATTTTACTATTCTTTAAGATAAATTACTAAGCGAAATTGCCACCTGAGAAGGTATTTACAGGATTTCTTGTTTTAATAATAATTTAAATATTTAATTGAATATATACATAACCATTCTTAGAGAAGAAAAATTAAAGCAATAATTTAACAAAAATCCCAATATCTGAAGAAAAATGTTTAATACTTGGAGAGCTTCCTTCTTCATCCCTAATATCTTTCTGTCTACATGGATAAGATAGATGGATATATCTATCTTATATAGATATATGGATATATATATATATATATGGATATATCTATCTTAGAGAGAGAGGTGAAAACAAGGGAAGGAGAAAGGATGGCTGTCTGGATATGTGGGAACATCTGGGAATTAGAAAGCAGATGAGAGTAAGTGAAAAGATACATTAAGCATAGATAATATCATGCTGTAAGGGCCTTCACAGGATTAGCAGACAGATCCTGGACTTGGCGTTAGCAGAGAAGAGGGCAGAGGTAAAAAGTAGATATGAAAATTGGGGAGCTAATTGAAGAACAACTGAAGTTTCTTTTCCTCCCAAACACCCCACCTACCACCACCACATACACACTTGGAGGGGGAGGAGGATGGAGCGGGAGCAAGGGTGGGGAGAGAGAGAGAAAGGGAATATGAGTATGAATATGAATGAAGAAGAAATAGGGGACCATTTAAGATACCGAAGTAACTTACATGATTTATTTAGGGGATAGTTGGTTCAACACATTCTTTGGGGAAAGGGCTAGTGTTGGATGTAATGAAAGGTGGTTGCTGGAAAGGGAAATTAGAATTCTGATGTTGGAAGGCTTGTCTAATGAAATAGACAAAAGCGTTTGGGGTTTCCAGTATGCATGTTGCTGACCCTAAGTCAAATCCTTCTCACCTGTAGCACATGAAGGTTTTAACACTGACATTGGCTTCTTTTTCTAATACCTTAAAGTAAAGGTGGGCAATTTATATGCCCTATCCAGACACATAGAGAGCTCCAAGTTAGAATTTGCACTGAAGGGTCATAATATCTATAACATTATAAATTGTGAACTTTTTCATTTTAAAATGTCTTCTACTTATTTTATATATTTTGTTTTGAGTACTGCTTGTGTAAAAAATAAAGTTGAAAATTATTTTTAATTCTAATTTTTCTAGTAGTTAATTTCAATTACTTCAAAATCATTTCTTAATTTATTTCCTTCTATTTATTAGTTGTGGTGAGATGATTTTTTTTTTTTTTTGCATTTTCCTTTTTTTCTCTTTGATGCAAGAATTTTAACCTGCTTCACCTTCCCTACTTGTTTACATCTTCTTGGTCTTTATTAAGAGCATTTTCAGTATGAGGTTATTGTTACATTTTTACACTAAAGGTATTTTCTTTCAAAGTTATATTTGAAAGAAAGTTTCTTTTCTTTCAGAGTAATATTTGACTTTTAAATTCCAATTTATAATTCCATTATAAATAATTGTTTATGTATTTCTGTATTAACTGGCTTTTTTCATTTTCAAATGCTATATTCCATGTTCTCTTCATTCTTGAACTTTCATTTTTTTACTTAATTTTCAGTAAGTTGGAAAAATATCAAAATGTTTTCTTTAGAAATGCCATGAAATACTCAATGTTGTCTGCTCTTCAATACATGCAAACATCTTTCTGATGCCCTTCAACACTAGTCAACATTTAGTTGGCTATAAAATTTGAAATCATGATTTTTTTCCATAAAACTTAGTGGGAGTTACTTCTTTGTCATTTGCTGTTTGTTGTGGAAGATATTTCTGAGATTAGCGTGATATTTTTCATTATATGAAAATATTATAAAATATATTTATAAAGTATTTTAAAATATCTCATTGTGTATCCTAGAAATATAAATAAATATACTCAAATAATACAGTTGATAATATGTATATAAGAGTTAAATTGATGGCCCTCTTAGGTGTAAAAAGTCACCTTTTCTGCTCTTTCACTACTTTTCAGAGGGAGCAGTCTTCTTGATAATTGCCTTCCAGGATAGCACATATTAGTTTCATCCACTAATGATAATTTTAAAATAGACTCCATCAAGTCAGTTTCTTTGTTTCTCATACAGCATCTTCAGTATGGCAAGTGCTATCTTTGTAATGGTTTATGAGGTTATTGTAACACCTCCACTTGCTGAAGAGCAAAACGTTTTTCTTTGCCTCAGACTCTATTTAAATTTCCTCTGTATCTGACTAAACAACGTTCAGGAAGGATATCACTCTATAATGTACTTTATCTGCCTAAAGGTTTTTAATGGACAGTTCTGTGGAGTCTGTGCAGTACCTTTTATGTCAGAACATCTACGAAGGTTAATTAAAACTACTAGTTTAATTACTACTGCCAACTCCTTTAAATGATGGGCTTGGTTTTGTTGTAAAAAGAGAGAATGTATGCAAAAATGCTTGTGAAGAGAGGCAGTGGGTGACGTAGTAGAACACAGATGAGCTTTGATATCAGAGGGTTTGGATTTGTAACAAAGGACTGGAAAATAGCTACTTGCAAACTAATAACTTTGTTGTTTTTTTAAATAAATAGGGACAATGAAAGTACCTACTTGATATACTTTTATGATAATTAGATTAGAATGTATATGAAGCACCTAGCACAGTGTCTGGTACAAAGTAGCTTTTTCATAAAAGTTAGTTCTCTCTCATAAAGGGACAGACATCCTATTAGCGGCTATTGTGCTAGAAAGATGAGTAACTTGATGGAGAAAAGTGGCATTTCCCAGTGAAACTGACCTCCATCTAGGCATTCCTCCTATAAAAGCCATGATTACTAGTAGAGGAAACCAATTTGTGCTACCCTGGAGGACAATTATTAAAACACCTTCTCTCTAAGAAGTGTAGTAAAATAGCGGAAAAGGCCAGTAGTGTCAGCCAGGAGGGCTGTCAGCTTAACTAGGCACTTTCATCTGAAGTAGTGACAATATTCTGAACTCCAGACCCTTGTTGACGCCCACTTTAACTCCTTAATAGCCAAACTGGGCTCAGTGAATCTCTAAAGACTGCTAGGAAGTAGCCACAAGATTCTTGGATGTCAGGTAGTTGTCATGTAGGAGGGAGAGCACCTCTGACTTTGGGGATGTGGGAGTGGGGAGATTGATTGCTTGATAATACCAGAGTCTAGGTGGACTTCTAAATGCAAAGAGACATCCATCCGGACGGATAAATCAAGGTCTTACTCCTCAACCCTTTCTAGTATCCTGTAATGGAAAGAAGAAAACTTGTCAACAGTAGATGACCATGTGAATTCATACTCTCAGCCCAAACTGCATATTGCTTATTGATCGTTTCATGTCTCATACCAAGCATAGTGTCTCAAGGCTTATGAAATTGTCTGAGATATGAAAAAAAGTATTGGCTCTAAAATATGAAAATTTAAAAATCTCATTTTGCTAGAGTTCTTGGGTATGCAGCATCGTTGCTGAGATGTCATGTCTAATTATAAATTAAACAAATTATGCAAAGACAAATCATTTAAAAACCTAAATTAAAAGTCCTTTAAATGTTATATAGCAAGACATGTATATTGACTGTGGGATATGAGTACATTCTAATACATTTGGTATTATGTGGGCTGGAAAGTCTAACATGGTTTAGAGCCTACCTAGATTTTAGAATTACTCTGTTGCCCAGCAATTCTATGTCCTTTGTAATTGAAGGCTCTAAAATTTTAAAACGTTTTACTATTTCTTTGTTTTTTTTAAATAATCTCTACAGTCCAGAAGCCTAAATATTATAGAATTGACTTCTTTCTGTGATAGAATGTATTAAGGAAAACTTGAACATATTCCCTAAGATTTCAGGTCCCATGTTGAGCAACATTTGTAGTGCATGAAAATAGTCCGCATTTCCTGAAATCTGAAAGGCTACAAATAATTAAATCCTTGAAATGAAATAATCACAAGGGAATCATCAGTTAACATGCCACCCGAGTCTTTCATTATAGGAATAAGCGTAATTTGGGACAGTGATTCAGGCTCTTAAGCTTGATACTTGCCTAATTTATCATCTTGTTTGTGACCAGATTAATTTGATGGGGGTCTGACATCTTGTCCAGGTTTTATAATATTTATGATGATTCATTTTTATAAGTTGAAAAATTCCACTAATTATATTGCAGAATTTGCCTGTTCATCCCTGTTTTGTCTTGGCATCAAGGAAGATGTTCACCAAAGTTTGCTCAGCTGTTCCATTACTGATCCCATGTCTCTGAATCTCAATATTTAATCCATTTGTCAGAATTCAGCTCTGGCTATAAATCACTGCTGTCAGGACTCCCTTTAAAAGCTCTTGTGGATACTGTTATTCATCCTTACTTTTCTGTCCTTGTCTGTGCCTCTTGGATCACTGGCTAAGCCTTGCTCAGGAAAACAGTAGCTACTCTAGGTATTTCCAGCAGAAAAATGTTTAATATTGGGAATTAGAGGCTCACACAACCATTGACTCCTGGGGGAACAGAAGTCAGGAGGGTAGATTTCAGGAAACAAGCCATCTCCTGATGCCCACGTTTCTGGATGCAGTTGCCACAGAAAAATAATACTCTCCTTGTCTTGTGCCATCCAAATCTCCTGCAGGTGCCTTTCACTAACAAGATGTAGATGCAACTCTGCTGGCAATGGAGTCTGGGAAATGTAGTTTCCAGATTTTATGCCATCATCACACAGGGGAGAGACATAGAGGGGTGGGAATGGTTCCTAAAGTCAACAAACTATATCTGGTTTACAAGTATATCAATATTATTTTTGCCCAGTCATTCAAAATATATTTGAGAAATAACTAAATAAGCCCATGTTTATCAAACTGGACAGCATCAGAAATACTGGTGATCTTTATAATCCTTTTTTGTCAATCTTTCAGTCTTATAAATATAATAAGCAAATTTATATTATATTCTATATCTTATAAAAACCAAAATCTCCAGTCTTAGTGGGTCTGATTTTTGCACTTTGCTTTTTCTTAGTTCTTCCTCATGATTTACTTGTCTTATTCATACATTTAGTGATTTCCTTTTTATTGTGAGCTCATGTTTTTTGGAAATTTGGTACCTATCTTTATGGCGCACCGTTCCTTTGAGAATTTGGATTTGCTTTTGCCAAGAACCCAGAGACACCATCATCCTAGTATTAGACAGTCTAATTTTTCATCTTGGGTTTTTTCTGCCATACAGATAGTGCGAATTTAGACCCCAAACCCACATGAAAACAGACAAATGGTTAAGCATTTGGGGGTTTTGTTTGTCCCCTCTATTCTATGCGAAATTGTGACTAAGACAAACAGGCATCCCTACTGTTTTTTACTGATTTATCCACTGAAGTTATGCTCCTGAGGAACTCTACCTATATGAGGGATCTTTAATCTGACATACCATCCTTCTTGGATCCCACACATGTAGCTCTTAAAACTCAGGCTTTAAGTCACTATTCAAGAGAGCTTACTGTGTTGGATTTGGAGTCTCTGTTTGGTATAGCTGATTTTGTCTTTTACGCTTTTAATAGAGATTTTATTTCTTTTTCTTGCAGTATTTCCTTGTTATCTGTTTTCTTTTCATTAAGACTCAAGTTTAATGTATCTGAACAAATACTCCATTTGTCTGAGAGGCCTTTCCTGACTCCATAATATAAGATGCTCTCTCCCCATTCTCTTTCTTTTACATGTTAACTCATTTTATCATACTTACAGTAAACCATCATTATCCTGTTTATACTTTTTGCCTCTTTGTTTATAGTCTGCATCTCCCAACCCAGAATGTAAGTTCTATTAGTGCAGGGACACTTTCTGCCTTGTTCTCCCTTGTAGATGTAGTACCCATCCCAGTGGTGACTTCACAGTAGATGCTCAGGTCTCCTAGAATCCCTTCTACTATTTCTGTGTGCCTATTCCCCTAGCTACTCTGTGCTTTGCTTCTAACATCTGCATAGCGTCTGAACCCTTTGGCTCTCGGAACTGCTTTGCTGCGCACAGAGGGCTGTAACAGCCTGGGAATTTACATCACTACTCTGGGTGAGCTTTGGCCAAAGACTCTGTAAGAATAATGGAAGTGCAACTTACACTTTGGGCTGAAACTTAGAGCTTGCTTGAATTCTCCCCTTTCCATCTCTGGCTTTCACCACTCCTCCTCTGGTCTTCTCTGGGAGCTCTTTCTTAACAACACACTTGCATAGGAATTCTCATTTCAGAATCTGCCTGTTAATATTTATTGAATCAGTTGAATTTTTCACTGTTACCAAACTCTTGTCAGACTCTTGTGCCAGCTCATGTTTTATCTCTTGTTTTAAAGAGTATTTTTAAAATTTTATTAAAGTCACAAGGTAACTCATTATTTAGCATACTTAATAGCAAATATTTTTCTGCTTTTCAAGTGTAAAGCTGTAGTATAGAATATTCTTATGTCCTTTGCTCTGGGGTTTTGTTAGTTTCTTTACCTGTCATTGAATGAGAGACATTCTTCAATCCATGCCATTTAACAGGGTGGACTGATCATCGCTGGTTGCTCTCCATGTTCATCTGGTTGCCATTCTACACAACCTTTATGGTCTAAATCAGAAGGCATTTGTATGTTCAAAGCTTCCACTTGAATTCTTCAGTGCTAACAATTATTATTTCTTGTTGGTACTAAAACTGGAAAGGGCCTCTGCTGCCTGGGTAGTGATACATGAGGTGTTTGTAGGTAGAAGGGAATAAATTGATTTGTTGATAATTTCATGGAATCTATGCTTTATCATTTACTTCATGTCAGACACTTTTCTCTCCCTGAAGAGAAAACAATTTTGACTCATTATCCCAATTTAGAGTTCAAGTTATTGTAAGTACATTGTGCTGCTCTAGATTTCCCTGTTTCTATCACCCATCCTCAATACTTGCAGAATTGCCTTCTTTAAATAAAATCCTCTTACTTCTTCCCCTTAAAGCCCTTGTTAGATAGATTTCTTCATAGGAGAAATTCCATATTTCTTGTCCAAGTTTACTTTAAAATCGTTTCCCAAATCCCTTCTTTAGCCCCTTCTTCTCCTTCTCTAACATTTATTCTAAGCTCTACTTTGATTAAATGTTCACCTTCCTCCCATTTGCTTTGCTCTTTCTACTTAATCATTAATTTATACGTGTTCCTTCTGCCTGGAAAGTGATTCCGTAGCTTTTTTACTTGCCACAATCCTCATCAGAGTCCAAATTTCAGTTCAAATTCCATTTCAATAACATTATACCCAACCTGTACTTTCTACCACCATCACACAGTTCATTCCCTTCAACTAAGCCCCCTACCTCTCGTGGAGGCTGTGCTTTTTGCTTAGATTCTCCTTTAGGACTGAATGAATTATTTCCCCGTGCTGCGGAGAATGCTGCCACTGACAGCCTTTAGCTGTCAATTCTCTTA
Source organism: Camelus ferus (assembly GCF_009834535.1). Taxonomy (NCBI): domain Eukaryota; kingdom Metazoa; phylum Chordata; class Mammalia; order Artiodactyla; family Camelidae; genus Camelus; species Camelus ferus. The sequence continues at coordinate 23,554,360 of NC_045732.1, forward strand.
TCTGCAAAGAGCTGCTTCACTCAAACTCTTGCATCCTTCTCAGGGACTGACTGCATCCAATGACTTGTTGATATAACTGGGGTTATAAAGATCCAAACTCTCATTCCTGTTTAGGACAACTCTGAAGGGCCATGCCATCTTCAGAGCTCCCTTTGGGAGAACAGCTGAGAACACTGTTGAGACTACATGGCAGACCAGCCTTTTCCTGTGTCAAATCTCTCTTCCTTCCCTCCTCCATAGCTGTTTATCTATAGAGCTCTCCCTAATAAAATTCTTGCATAATCAAGCTCTCAGAATTAGCATCGCATGGAAACTATCCTGTAATACCACTATTAAGGTTTATCGAATTTAATTTTTATTTGTTGCCCATTGCTTTCTCCACTTAAGTGTGAACATCTTTAGGATGGCACGGTGATGCCCTTTTTTATTTCCTAAACATTTAGCATAGGCCCTGACGTATAGTGGATGATCAGTAAGTATCTCCAAAATGAATGGATGAATGTTCTTTTATTCTAATTGGATAAGAAAATAAATTTTGTCTAGTTTTTCTCCTTATCATTTCTATGAGCTTATATGCTATCATTAGCTTGGAAAAGTTTCTTATGCCCAATATTAGTTATAGCAGTGTCTACAATGTATCACAATGATTCTGCTTTCCCCTTAAATATAATTAACTGGATAACATTGAATTTATTCATCTAAGATTAAAACAAATGATCCACATAGGAATAAAATCTCAAAATCCATATGAACAAAGAATTCATTTTTTTCTTCCAGGAAAAAATCTGCAAGTGATTTCTTTCTGAAGTTAAGCTTATTATTTCTTTCTGAATATTTTATAATATTTAAATATAAATCTTTATATTTAAAGAAAAGCTATTTGTTTGTATAAACTAATGATACAGATGACTTGAATTACTTAGAAAGGCTTATGCTTTTTGTTAAGTTACAGATTTCCATTAGAACTTTTTGAAGGACTACACTGAGGTTTATTCTGTACTTGAAAGGGCCTCAACATTTACATTTACTCAGTGTATATGAGAACATATGCGTTCTTCTCTATTGATAGAGATATACTTTAGAGAAGGAATGTTAGCAAAAGGTATCTAATTAGGACTCAGATCGCATACATTTGATCATCTTTTTCCTCTTAGTTCCTGTTTCCTTTTCTGAAAAATAAGCATGGTCACACAGGCTTACTCGTTTACTGTGTGTCAGGGTTTCTCACCTCAGCACTGTTGATATTTTGGACTGGGTAATTCTTTTCTGGTGGGGGAAGGAATTGTCCTGTGCATTATAGGATGTTCGGTAGTATCCCTGGCCTCTAACCACTAGATGCCAGCAGCATTCCCAGACTTGGGACAACCGAAAGTGTTTCCAGACTTTGTTGTGTCCCCTGGGGGACAGATTGTCTCCAGTTGAGAACCACTTCTCCTTGATCGAGGTGATCTGTCTTTCACCCTCAAATTAACTGGAACTATTCTCTCTAGAGTCATCAGTAAAATTTCAGTTGCCATATTAATGATACTTTCTTGGGTCTTTTTTTTTTCAATCTTAATGCTTCTGATTTATCCCAGAGCATATTTTTAAAAAGTTTCTATTTGTGATAGTCACCTAGGGGACTGTGATTCTAAAGGATAAATTTGGGTTCGTCCTTGAATTGGGAACTTCCCTGTAGAATAATGGTATGCTTTTCTCCCCTTGAGGAAAGTATCAAGGATTACGTTATATTCAGGGCTTAAAATGTGACTATTTGGCACATAAAATGTACCTTAGGTCAGAGATAACTTTATACACATCAGAACAGTCTGTCCATAGAAATATTTTCTCTCTCTCTTTGTAAGTAAGCTAAACATTATCTTCCTACCCAAGATGACGTAGGTGATTCAAAAATGATTAGGAGCCAGTATTAGTTTCCTATCACTGCTACAAAAATTATCACACATTTATTGACTTAAAACAACACAAATTTATTATCTTACAGTATGGACATCAGAAATCTAAAATCAGTCTCACTGAGCTAAAATACAAGTTGTCAGCAAGGCTGGTACCTTCTGGAGGCTCTAGGGGAGAATCCATTTTCTTGCCTTTTGCAAATTCTAGAGGCTACATGCTTTCCTTGGTTCATGGATCTTTCTTCTAAATGGAGTCACTCCAACCTATGCTTCCATAACCACATATTCTCTATCACTTAAACTCTACTGCCTTTCCATCTTAAGGACCCTTGTGGTTACATTTGATTCAGCTGGAAAATCTAGGATGCTTTCCCCATATCATGATCCTGAACTTAGTCACATCTGTAAAATTCTTTTATTCAGGTAAGGTAACATATTCATGGATTCCAGGGATTAGGACTTGGCCATCTTTGGGGGACCATTATTCAGCTTACCGCAATACTCTACTCCTCTGACTGGTCCTCATATACCAAATGAAGAGAGACACACTTCTGATAAATCAACTTTGGGAAATATGAACTATTTATAAACAGATGTGCTTTTGATGAACAAGAATGGTCATAAAAAGGAGGGAGTGGAGAAGAAGGTGCCCAGTCAGAGTTTTGGAATTACTGCAGGGTATATCTTGCTTCAAATGATGTTTTGAGTCTCAAACTTAACCCCCAAATATTTCCCCCTTGAAACAAGCCAAGGACCCAATATACAGGAGTCTTGGCACAGAAAAATCGTGACTCAAAATGGGTCAATAATATAAAATCTGTCAATATACACATTTGTCACATTTTGTGACCAGAGGAGGGAGAACAAAAGAGGGATCATTGGGACCACTTTTGTGAATTTCGGTTATTCTTTCAATCAACCAAATTCTCCACATACTCTGTTCACTCTCAGGGGACTTGGTAATTGCCTTGGTAGCTGATTTACATACGATACCAACTGTATGTCTGTATGTCTCTACATCTCCAAACATGGATTATGTGTACGTATGTAAGTGTGAGATAGTGTGGGTGTGTGGGTGTATCCCACTAACTCCTTTGATTCATTGGTCCTTAAAATTCATCCTATGTCTAACTCTAAACTTGCCTTTTTCTGTCCCAGACAGTACCTTTCAACCAGCCTAAAAGCTACTACTTTTAACTCCTTAGTTTTATAACTAATAAATCTCTAAGAGCTTTTTATTTTAATTATAATTTCACAAGCATCTGTTCAAGCCTGTACAGTCTTCTCACCACTTTTGCCTGAATTATTAGTCATTTACAAGATCTTTTACCTAAAATCTCATCTCTTTTCTGTTCTCCTACATACTGTTTACTAGATTAACACACTTACATCATCCTATTTAATCTGCCATCATTCCCTTATTATGGCGTGAAATCCAAATTCCAAAACCTTGAATTTAGAACTTTCCAACGTATAATTACAACTCCTTTTTCCAACAACTGCCTTTCATTACATCAAATATAAGTCCTTGCTTCAATGGATGTGTTCCATCCACAGTCTGCTAAATGAATCATTTAAGTACTGAGGTAAATTAAATGGTCAGATTGTTAAATCACACACTCTAGAACTGGAGATTTTACCTTGTATCAGACTTGACTAATAACTCTAAGGACACAGACAATTGCTAGAGACGGGAGAAGCATGAAGTCTGAGACTGCTAGTGCGACTGCCAGGTTCTTCCTTTCTATATTAGTATTTGTCCTGGGATTTTACATGCAGATTGTCTAAGTAGTACATATGAGGCATCCATTACACAGCGAGTTTTTTCAGTCATAAACATCTCCATTATATACTATGATAATTACATAGCTAACGCTGTCATTTTCCAGTATGCTGTGCTGCATAAATAAAAAACTTCAGATTTGCTCTAGAGAGACCAAGTACATCCTGACAAAAAGCACCCCACAGAAAAGAACTCCCCATTAGTTCTCCGTTAGTAAATACCATTAGGTGGTCTGATGAGATTAGCATGTTACAAGGAGATTCTTAATGGTTCCTTCTTTTTTCCCTTTCTCTCCTGAAGGTATCCCTAGACCAGATCCTTACCATCTCCTTCCCTCTACCCTTTCTAAAACTTACTCCTTCTGTCTCAAAGTCTCTCTCCCCATTCTACTATCTATAAAAACCCAACCTCAGTCCCAGTTACTCTGTGATGGTCCCAATTTATTCTATCGCCTAGTAGTTTCTTTGAACTTTGAATTACTATTTTATTTGTTACATTCACACTATCATTTAGCATTTATACTAGAAAGATTACAAAATTAATCTAATCATCAGAAAACCCTGTATGTTATTTTCATCCTCATCATGTAAAATCATTAAGAGACTGAAAGTCCAAGCAACTTGCTTAAGATCATGAAAGTTGAGGAGCTGGTATTCGAACCTGGGTCCGAGTTACACTTAGCTTTACATTTCCTTTAGGGCAAGAATACGAAATGGGTGAAACTTGTCTCCGAAGCCCACCCCCGTACCCTGCCATCACTCCTGCTAATAGTTTTAAAGGTATTAACTGACAGATTCCTAAAACATCACTCCATGCAGGGTTTGTTAACATTTTAAAAATGAGTCATTTAAAAAGACTAGCCTTTAGTTTTTGGCTCTTTGCCTTGCTATACAGGTGGGGGATGGGAGTGAAATGCACAAGATAACACTCAAACTTTGTTTTCTGTCACTCTTCCTCTCCCCTCTCTGCTCACATGAAAAGGTGAAGAAAAAGAGTCTGACTATAACACTTTGGTTTTACAAAATCTTATTTAACGTGTGTTTTTCCTGTAATTATAAAATACTAACATCATGCTGAATATGATCGGAATGCCTTATTAATTCCCACCTTTTTCTATATACCATCCAATTCTGTAAAGGCTAGAAACTAAAGACTGTATTTCCCAGACTCCCTTGCAGCTGGGATTCTACATTTGAATTAGCTCCCTTCAGCTAGATTCACTCATTAAGAGACTTAGAATGCAGACTTCAGGCAGAGGCTAGATTCCAGATGCCCTTTCTTCTGGCCTGCAGAGGTTGTGAAGACAAGAGAGTGTCTAGAAAAAGCTCTGGCAATCAAAATTAGGGTTTCAGAATGAAATAACCAACTTTGTGGTTATGCAGAGGCAGTTATCCAGAGGCAGCCTCCTAATCCTTGGATCACATCTTTGGTAGCATGTTTTTAAATCCAAGAGTTTGAGTGATGGCCCCTGATTTCTGCTTCCAATGATTTCATAACACCTAAGACCCTGATTTAAATCTTTTCTTTCTTAAAATAACTAGAATGATTTGTGTTTCCTGCTAGGAATCCTGACTTATACAAACACGAATTATAAATACTTTATGGCAGCAGGTTTTTTTCCTTGTTGTCCCTGAAGTTTAGAGGGTAAATCTTACGCCAGTGAATTATTTACACTGAATAGCTACAACTACATAGTAATAAATTCTCAGTATTGCCAAAGATGGTATTAAAAAGCCTTTCTTTAAATCATGCGCTAAAAAGTGCTGTTGCTGTTTAGCTTTCAGTGCTAAAGTTTGTTCCAAGAAGAGGTTCCTGTGATGTTTTTATCTTCATTCCCTCTTTTGACATCACTTTTTGCCAATGTTAAACTGGAGTGAGTGAGGGAGCAGGCTTAAGAGTCAGAGAACAGAGGTCAGATGATTGGCTTGAAGTACACAGCTCAGCTTCTAACCACTTGTGTGATCTCAGGTGAGAAAATTCCTCATTCTCAGGCTGCGTTTGTATCTGAAAAATGAGGACACCCATAATCTCTGAGAGCAAGATACACAATCCCACGTGATCACTAACAATGTGGTCACTGGTTAAGCTGGCATGTGAATCCTGAGTATCTGTGAGTGTTTGCACTGATTAATTTTTGGTCAGTTTCATGTGGCTACAGATACTGGGGTAAAATATTGTTTCCAGCTGACCTTCTGAGACACTGCAGTTGACTTCCACTCCTCCATTATTGGAATATAAGACAGATCAGTTTGCTTCACAGCCTCTACTGATGAAACCCATAAAAGCCACATTTGAATAGGGTTTAGCTGTTATTAGAATGCCAGTTGTGATCCCAAATATTAGCATTCTTCTGAAATTCCATTCTAGTTACAAAGCAGAAGCATCTGGTAATCAAATTTAATTATTAACAAAATCATGGTTTTTGCCAAGATTATCTGGATAGATACATTTTTAACTTGCTCTAGAGCAAGAATAATCAGTATGGAGTCAGGTATTGAAGAAACTTGTCTTAACAACTAGAATTGTCAATCTGGATCAGCTCTTGAATAGGCTACATAAAGTGCTGGTTAAGAACATGAACTCTGGGATCAGGCTGCCTGAGTTGCAAGTACCTCGATTTATAAACGGTGTGACCTTGGGCCAGTTACTTAACCTTTCTGTGATTCAGTTTGTTCACCTGTAAAATGGGAATAAAAATGGTAGCCATCTCATAGGGTGCTTTTGAGGATTTATTAAGTGAGTATTTGTGAAAATTTTGGAAAATTCTTGGCACACAGTAAATGTGAAATATTTTGTTAAGACTTCACTGTCTTAACATTGCTTTGTTAAGAGATACTTGCGTTCTATTTTTCTGTGCCTTGGCCTCTCTTGTGACTAAGAGTGAGCCCTCTATAGTATGCTTTTATTTGAACTTTTCATGAGCTTGCTAAAATATTTTAAGCTAGCAGTCCTTCTCTGGTTTTAATGAATTCTATGCATTTGCTTCCCACATATATATATATTTTTTTCCTCTTGGCCAGTTGCTAGATCAGTTATGTTAATTCTTTGTAAAATATGTGCTAAATTTAACATAATACTTCATTTTTGTATTTTTAAATTCAATTCTCAGTGGAACATTCAAATAATTTTATAAATGTGTACTTCACTTTAAAAAGAATCCTATATGTCAATCTCCTTTTCATTGCAGTTTCCAGCTCAGTTGAACAAATTAATCTTCCAGTAATCTGTACACTTCCTCTCCTTGACCTTGGGATAAGTGCAGCCCAGACTGAGAAAACATTAGGCAACTCCTCCAAATACCTAGTGAGAGGGTAAAGAGAAGGCTCTTAATGGTCCGCAGAAATCCACAGTAGGGGAGCCAGTTGAAGTGACTGGAAATCAACTAACCATAGGCATTCTCGATACCCTGGTGACACTTCTGGAGTCTAATCCCTTTGACCTCTCATTGAGAGGTTAGAGGTTTATCTACCTGTCTACTTGGGTCTTTCAGGTTTCTAGAGCATAGAAGGGGACAAAGGACTCTATGCTGGCTTATTGATCAGAGCCTGATTTTTCTGCCTTTACAGAACTAGCTATATTTCCCCGAACTGAGACCTTGGCTCCACATCTTCCTCTCTTATCTCAGATAAATTTCCCTAGATACAACTTACTTCTCAAGGTGTAGTACTGTTATATCTAAGTTCATGCCATTAGCCCATTCTCCCAGATTATACCACCCATTTGATTTCCACATCTGTCTACAATTATACTAGATTCTGAATCCAGTGAGTTGTATTGCTTGTTGGATCTTACATTTTGCTTTAGGCTTACATTTCAGTTAAGACTTGTTTATATTCTGATTCGGATTATAATTATCCATCGCTTTAGGGCTACTATTTTTGTCAAGGACGTCCCTGTATGCCAACTAACTTATTCTCTTCAGTTTGATACTTCATCTGTGCCAGCATGCTGTGTGCCTGCTGCAGCATCTGGGAGCCCTCCTGTGAAACTTTCAGAGACACTGTATTCTTCGTGTCTCTATATAGCCTTTGGCTTTGTTTGTAGAAATGTAGCTGAGTTGGACAAAACTTAACATTCAGGGGATCTGATTCAAAAAACTTAGCTCATTTGCCTCTAAAGAACCAGATCAACTGAATAGTTGCACAGTTCCTGTTCATTTATCCTATATAAGCCAGACTTTTATTTTAGAATGACTGGAATGCAAATAGAATTAAATTCCTCACATAGTTTTATATATAACATCTTGTCCTGTTTTCAAAGGATCACATTAAAGCTTAGTCATTACAGTAACCTGGGAATTTGAATCATTTTGTCTATTAAGCTGTATTATTATGTAGTATTTGATGTTGTCTAAGTCCTTTATGATAATTTGTTTGAATAGTTATTCCTCACAATGATCCTATGATATAGAGCATTACTATCCTATCATCTTCCCTCTGTTTTCTTTTGGGAGAAGTAAAAAGCAGGCAGTTTATAACTTGTCATATGTTACCAAGTGAGTCAGTGGCAAAATGGGATTTGAAATCCCAGTGTCTGTGTCCCTGATCAGTTATTATTTCTGTTCTACCCAGATAACTGTACCATTTCTCTATTTATTGTTTAGTCTGTCATTTCTTACTTCAACAAAATCCAGTTAAATTGTTCAGTGTTTTAACTCCCTTCTCCCATACTAATTGTTTCTTCTTTGTTTACATAACTTTATCATGGGCATTAGGTGAAGACTTGTCTAATAGCAGAAAGATGTATTAAATTATTTCTTTATACCTTTCTAACTTTTTCAGTTTTTGATTTTACCCAGTAAAACTGGATTTTAAAATATATAATATGTGATGGTCACAAGCTAAATGATCAAGTCTTTAGTCTCCACAATTATTTATATATATTTAATTTTGTGACTATGAAGTAAATTTTATGATAGTGTGATTTGTCTATAAAGTTATGGAAGCCAGAGATTTTGGCTTGTAATCAGGAAGGGAGTATGATGTGAGCAATAGAGATCTTTGGGTTACTGTTATGCCTCTATTTCATACCAGCTATGTGACCTTGGGCAGTAATTTACCCTCTTTAGCCTGTATTCCTCTTCTATTAAATGGAGATAATATTTACCTCATACACTTCTATAATAAACCAAAGAAACATATGTTAAAAGTATTCAGTTACCATATAGGGGTTAATAAGCATCTGCTTCCATCAGTCTCATCTTCTAATTGCTTGTATACACCCAGACTGTAAGTATGGGGCTGATTACTCGTGATGGATGGCCAGCAAATTTTGTTCATTGGCAAAATATTTTCATAGTCAGCCAGAACAAACTTTATTACAGAGTATTCTTTAACAAAATTCATTTCCCTGAGGCAAATATTTATAATTATTGAACAGGTATGTCTGTTTTCATTTTTAGAGTTCAAATAATCATTTCAGTGACTTGGTCCCTTGCAGATTTTTCTTTTCACACAAAGATTTTTATTAACTATAGTAGTTTTAATTATGTTAGAATTTTTTTAAACTTTTTTTATTGAGTTATAGACATTTTACAATGTTGTGTTGATTTCCAGTGTAGAGCACAATTTTTCAGTTATACATGAGCATACATATATTCATTGTTGCATTTTTTCGCTGTGGGCTACCGCAAGATCTTGTATATATTTCCCTGTGATATACAGTATAATCTTGTTTATTTATTCTACATATGCCTGTCAGTATCTACAGATTTCGAACTCCCAGTCTGTCCTTTCCCACCCCCCAGCCCCTTGGCAACCACAAGTTTGTATTCTATGTCTATGAGTCTGTTTCTGTTTTGTATTTATGTTCTTTTTTATTTTATTTTTTTTAGATTCTACATATGAGTGATCTCATGTGGTATTTTTCTTTCTCTTTCTGGCTTACTTCACTTAGAATGACATTCTCCAGGGACATCCATGTTGCTGCAAATGGCGTTATGGTGTCGTCTTTTATGGCTGAATAGTATTCCATTGTATAAGTATACCACAGCTTCTTTATCCAGTCATCTGTTGATGGACATTTAGGCTGTTTCCATGTCTTGGCTATTGTAAATAGTGCTGCTATGAACATTGGGGTGCAGGTGTCTTTTTGAAGTAGGGTTCCTTCACGATATATACTCAGGAGCGGAATTCCTGGGTCATATGGTAAGTCTATTCCTAGTCTTTTGAGGAATCTCCATACTATTTTCCACAGTGGCTGCACCAACCTGCATTCCCACCAGCAGTGTAGGGGGGTTCCCTTTCCTCCACATCCTCTGCAGCATTTGTCATTTGTGGACTTTTGAATGATGGCCATTCTGACTGGTGTGAGGGGATACCTCATTGTCGTTTTGATTTGCATTTCTCTGACAATTAGTGATATTGAGCATTTTCTCATGTGCCTGTTGATCATTTGTATTTCTTCCTTGGAGAATTGCTTGTTTAGATATTCTACCCACTTTTGGATTGGGTTGTTTGTTTTTTTCTTATTAAGTCATATGAGCTGCTTATATATTCTGGAGATCAAGCCTTTGTCGGTTTCATCTTTTGCAAACATTTTCTCCCATTCCATAGGTTGTCGTTTTGCTTTGCTTATGGTCAGATTTTGTTTAAGGGACATATGTGCACAAAAGATACTTGCTATCAAGAGGAGATACTTGAAAAATGATTTTAGAGTGCATTCTGGAAAAAAGGTCATTTTTATAATGTATTATTTATGATCCAATTTGTTAAATAGAAACTATACTACATATTCAACAGAAGGAATTTAATATAGGGAATTGGGTGTACAAGTGTTGGAGGGCCAAAAGAGCAAAAAGAAAATAGGTATACCAAAGATAATAACTTCAAGAAACATTTACCATCTCTAAGTCTGAGAATATAAAGGAGAAGAAATTGGGGTTGCTAGAACCTAAGAAGTAGGGATGGAGATGGGCTGAATTGGAACTCAGACTTAGGTTACTAGAAACAGTTGTGTGGTGATCTACAGTCTCAGCGGAGGGTCTCAATATAGCTGGAGATCAGACCTCTGAGGGTATAGGAACACCTGGCTACTTCTGGTTCCTTTGAGTAGATACCATGAGATTGGTGTTCTGGGAATGCCAATGAGAAATTAAACTGAAAAGAGTTGCTGATGCTGGGGCGTAAAATAAAACCACAGTCTTTACCCCTACTTTCTGACCTCCCTCCCTCTCTCTCTCTCCCCCTCTCTCTCTCTCTCTCATATGCTATTAGTTGAATCTAACAGGAAGCCAAATGGCAAAGGAGTCTAGAAAATACAGTTTTTAGAGTTCCAGCACTTGTAGAATACAAAACAATATATTTGTAGCTGAGGGACAAAAGAGAAATAACTGGTATACGTAACTTAAAAAAATAGCAGTAGCCACAAAAATTCCTTTGGGTTTCAGATAACATTTCTGAAGTCCATCCAAACCCATCAGTATGTGATGATAAAGTTACATTCCTTATATGAATTGAGGCTTTTAATAATGACAGAAAATAGGTTGTTATATAACTCTTACATGGACCCCCCCCCCAATAAAACCACATTCATTTCTAGTGGTCACTTTCTCTTTCCCTTCCTGAATGAAGTATGTTCCAGTATTACTCTGCATCTAAATGAGCAGATTGTTTTTTCTTTGTGAAGCATGTATTTCATAAAGCCCAGAAAACTGTAGAACAGCTGAAGATGGGTGTCTTGAAACTCCCAGAGAGATTGTTGAATAAGCAAGCCTCCCTGTGAGCAGGAAGATTCTCAGATTACTAGGACTTATTTATTTACTGAATCAGGATGATATTGAGGCATGTAAATACTTCCTTTGAGAACTGTGTAACAGAATCTTATCCCACTTTCCTGATGTCTCCTCCATTGAATAATCTAGTGTTCTATTGGGCAGCTAGAATTAATGGAGTATAAAATTATTTTCAGTATGCAAACCTGACCAGTAATGCTTTTAATGATTTGCTTATTTCAGGGATTGTATATTTGGATTTCAATAAAAATTAAACCTGAAAGAGGTTAGTATTCTCCAATTTTTTTCTTTTTCTAAGTTGACAAAACAAATATTGAGACAAAATAAAGGAGCTTTAGGAAAAGGAACCCGACCTTAGGTAGCTTAAAGTGATTGGCCATTATCAATTAGTTGATATTTTAGCAAGTGTTCATCTATTTGGGAGAACTCATGGAGAGTTAGCCTTCTTGTTATTTCTGTAGGGGAAAACCAAAATTTTATGTCACTTTGATTTGATGAAAAAAGAAAATATAGAACTGGATTATTGTACACTTAAGTAGGTTTGCAGATGTTTTGAATGGGTATATTCAAAGCGCATTGCATAATGGACCATATCAGTATTTGTGTGATGGGAGATTTAGACATCCCCCAGTATTTCTACCTTCTCTTCTAGTCTGTTAAATAAAAAATACTCAAAGGGAGGCATAAAAGATATGATGATCAATTCTCAGATGTTAAAAATCTGGGGGGAATGGCTAAGACTGGATGTCAAACAAGTGTAAAATATTCTTGATAGTTTGGAATGATGAGAGTTAATCAAGGTGAATTTTAGTGGGATAAATACAAAAGAAAAATATGAAATGTGGGAAATATGATTTAACAGTGGAATTTTTGCAAAAAAACTGATTACAAGAACAAAATGATACAGTTATAGAATATGTCTGTCAATAAAGTCAGTACTGCTTTGGCCACATCGTGCTGATGTCCATACCAAGGGAGAAAAGAGTCCCACAGCTCTTCATATATGAGGTAGCGTGTGAGAAGTAGTCTCTCTTTCTGGTGATCATCCATATTCTAATCAGTCCACTTATAACCAATTTTTATTGTAACTCCCAAATGCACCCTTCTGAAGTGTCTTGACAACTATAGCTAAGTATCTAACTGTTGGTCAGGACTGGTGATTCAGAAACACATTTGTTGGTCTTATTTTACTTCGATCAAACTTATTATTCATGAGTTTTAGGCGGCAACTGCAGAATGTTTCAGAAGGCTGCCAGACAATGAGTTCCACCCCCTCCCCCATTATGACATCCCTAAGAGTTTTATAAAATGTCAGATGCCCCATATTCATGAGAATGTATGCACTGGAGCCCCTCTATCAGCAACAATGGCAACAGCAATAGCACCATTTATTGTGACTATGTGTTGTTGAGTATTTGCCAAGTACACCCAATAATGCATTATGATGATAAGTAAACTAAGGCTTAGGGACATAAGCAATATGCCTAAGGTCACTTAGCTAGTCAGTGGTGGAACAAGAGCTTACCTTCAGGCCATCTCACTCCAGAACTAGAAGCAGCTCTGCTTATAGTTTGGAAAGAGCTAGCACTGGATACAGAAGGATAAGGTACTAATACATGTGTGTCTGCCTTACCTAGTTTGGTACTGAAACACTTTTCCTTTCCTGGGTTTCTACACTTTATCATCTATGAATTGGGTTGGCTGGATGAAATGGTCAGTAAAGTCTCTTGAAGATTCAATCCTCTAAATCTGCAGTTCTTTGAAAATTTGAATGTCTTTTTTGTTTAACTCAGTGGAAGTGAAAGTTCAACCAGAACCTGTCTCTGAAAATAATTACTTCTAGGAGAAAATTTCAGTGCTAATCTCCCCATTTTTAAAGGCAAATGATAATAAGAACAAATGGAATTAACTCCTTGATATAATTTTGAGGAAAGATATCAAACCTTAAGTGTGTAAATTAGAGTTATTTTTGTTTGATTGGATCTCAAAATTATTCTAAGAGGCTTGGTCTTGTACTCGTATAGATATGTCAAATGGGATTATTTTTAGTTTCTCAGAATTTTGGCTAAAACTCAAAACAAGAAAAAAAAAAAGGTTATAAGTGCCTGCACATTATATAGAGAGCTGTTAACTCAGAAAACTAATATTTGGTTTGAAAAGTCAGTGACTATGAGGGAGCATGACGGGGGCCTTTGTGGGGCTACTAGTGTTTTAGGTGCTGGTTATATGACTATTAGTTGCAAAAATTCAGTGAGCTGTACATTTATGAGTTGAGCACTTTTCTGTATTTATGTTGTATGTTAATTAAAATTTTACCAAATAAAATGTATCAGAGAGTTTGAGCTACTAACAACTTCAGTCACTTACCTCCAGGATATATAAGAGAAGATTAAATAATTTAAAATGTTACTGAATTAGATCTTCAAGGTAGAGAGTTGTCAGTCAGCTATAAAGTGCCTGAAATTTGATGACCCTCCCTCCAATATATTTGAGTCTTTTATCTTCTGTGTCATATATGTATAGTACCAACCAAGAGACTGAAAGTTGCACCAAGATGATTTCAGTTTTGAGTTTTTGCCAAGGAAACCCAACTGAAAAGTGAAATGGCAAAGCTAATTTCCACTGGTATATTCTAGACACTGAATATCCCCTCCCTAGAGAATCTGCATTCTAAAATAAGACCATTGGGAAAAATAATGCAGAAAAATAGAAGGAAATCCTTAGACGATGCAGTATGAGGCACCACAAGGGAAAATATTAAACACTCACTCTGCTTTGCTACAGATTAACCTTTTTTATGCTTGGTAAAGTTTTAATATAGACCCAAAGTCCCAATTTTGTGAATACTTATGTATGAATTAATATATTTGAGTATAAATAATTGAGTAGATAAAAAAAACCAAGGAATTATGACCATTGTCAAAATTGTATTGAATAGAAAGTATAGGAACTTATTCATCTAACAAGTGTCCTATTGAGGACTTAGAGTGTCCCAGTCACTTGGGACGGTGTCATGAACAATAAGTGAAAGACAGTCTCTTCTCTCATGGAATCTTAGATTTGGCAAGGGGTGCATTAAAAAATTGTCACCCAAATCATTATTTCATTATAAGCCTGGTTAATGCTGTAAAGCAAAATGTAAGCACAGTCGGCCCTCCGCATCCACAGACGTGGGACCTACAGATACTAAAGGCAGACTGTACTACACCATTTTATATAAAGGACTTGAGCATCTGTGGATTTTGGTATCCATGGGAGTCCTGGAACTAGTTACCTACAGATATTGAGGGACGAGTTTGCTTGGTTTCTTTGAGAAAATCATGTTTAAAAAGCATTGGCTATTGTAACCTTAGAATCTTATTTTTTTTTAAAAATACAGAGAAAAATGCCACACAACAAAGCTTTACCATTACACTCAGTGTTCTTTATTTTGTGTTTGTGTGTGTGTCAAAGAGGTATGGTAATACTAATGTTACTATATATCTGATGATATAAAGAAAATTCTTTCTCTTTTGAAGAAAACATTTCTATTTATCTTTATATTATTGTGAAAGTTGTGTTTCCATAGCCACAAGCTATTTATTTGGATCAGTTGTCCTTAATTGACATAGAGGTTGCAATTTGGCAAGAATCAATAGTTTTGCCAATTAACTGAACTTAATTTCTAAATGAGTCAATGTTAAAGTTAGTTTTCAGTAATGAACTCCTATCTTGGCTTCATGTTTGTTTTCTATTTCAGTATAATGCATGGCTGAAGAACACTTAGATACAGATTAAGTTCTATATTATTCTGCTTTTAACTTTTTTTTCAGGAAAAACAAAATCTTAAATACTTTTTAATCACTGTATTTTCTAAATACTCACAAAACCTACTGCATAGGATATTTATTTAAAATGATTATAGGTTTCTTAGAAATAAAGACAGTTGATGATGAAGATGGGCCCAAATACCCAAATTGTAAATTCAGAATTATGCTGTCTCCTGATGACTTATTCTGGGTTTATTCACTGAAAACAAAGTTTGTTGATCAACATTCAAGTTCATTGGGCATCTATTTTTGGTTTACTTGCCAAAATGCTGTGATTCTTGCTATTAAAACAATATGTAAATTTCATGCGATAAAATATTATCCAGTGATCACAAACAACTTTATGAGGAGATATTTAATCAGCCATCCATCCCCATTTTTTTTTTTTACTGTGTGAAATCCTTTTCTGAGGAGCATTTGACACCTCTGAACGTCACAATCTGTTATATATGGTTAAATTTGTCTCATGTTATATAATATATAATATTCTATTATTCTCACTTGGTAATCCTTTTGATATTTTTTTCCTCATTGGTCATTGTGACCAGTGTCTTTTGGAAAATTGTTAAATTTGTTTTTGTTACTTTAGGTAATACAGCTTCACTGCAAAGTAAAGAAAGTAAGCAAACAAAACTATTTCCTTGTCTTCTGCTGACCTCCAGATTCTTCTCCTAACATTACCCTGTATAATCAGGTCTGAACTCCCCTAAGCCTCACAGGTCTGTGACTATAGATGAACAGTGATCTATCCATTGTTGATGGCTTCTTCTATCAGTGGTAATGGAGCACCTTTATCCACAAGTCATCCCCTTTCCCTCACTGCCTAATATTCTTGTCCAGGTATTTTCTGGAAGTCCCCAGGACTTCTTTGGAAGCTCAGGAACTATAGATCTGGGAATATATCTTTGGTTAACCTCATCCTTCCTCAGCTACCTTCTTTCCTATAATTAGGAGTTGTCTGTGAAGTCACTTGAAGATGGCACCTCATCACTGCCATTGTTTTCAGTACCTTTCACAAAAACGCTGATGTCTGGACCAAGAGGGTTGTTACTCATTATTCACAATGAGAGATCCTTAAGGTGCCAAGGAGGTTTCGTGTTCCTGAGAGTTCTCTGGGACCTGAGATGAGGAGAATGGTTATTAACCCTTCTTTTTCATATTTTGTTACAAGGCACCAAACCAGCGTTTCTTATGATACCATTGTCACTCAGAATTCCTCATAAAAACAAGTGAAATCCCTTTGTGTGTCTCCATCCCACTCACATAAGTGTTGCCATGTCACTGGGCGTTTTGGCTTGGAAATTAACGTTTTAGAAAAAATTCTATCTAGCCTTTACCATCTCAGTTCCTACACCCGCCTCCCATAGGATGAACACCTTGCTCCACAACAAACCTCATGACTTTAGGCAAAGTGTGGCATACAAATAAACTAAAGGGATTCTTAGCAGCCTTACCCACTGCTAATGAGACACTTGAACAAGTAGGGAGTTTCTCTTTATTATCATACCCTCCTCTCATGCTCAGTTCATGTTTAAAACCACTTCATTCTTTGCCTTATTTCCCCAAAGCCAACTCTTATCAGTTTAAAGCTCCAGTGTATCAGTATCTGACCTTCATTTAAAACGTGATAGATACAACATAGCCAAGACAATCATAAAACAAGTTAAAATAAATAATTCCAGGAACCAACAAGGTTTATAGGTTCTTAGAAGATTTACTGAATCCATGGTCTACCCCAACATCATGAGAGTATGTAATTTTTTTTCCAAAGCGGTCAATTTTCATGAACACTCATAGAAGATAAATCTCTGTATTAAAACATTGTCTCTAATTTTAAGTTCAGCTGACTCCAAATTCATACCCTCACACCTATCACCCTCACAATGCACATTATAGTAGTGGTTGTATCCCCATTGCCTATCAAGAGAAAAGGAAGTATGAAACTGGAAATATGACCTTCCTTCACAAGACAGAGGAGGTACACACATCCTCGTAAAAGCACAGTATCAATAGGTAAGGTAAGCATCCATGTTTTGAGGAAATATGAGTAAAGTAAATAATTCTAGCTAAGTTTTAAAACCTTAATCACAAAAGAAGATAACAAGATAAAAAGGGATGTAGCATGCTGTTATGATTGCAAGATGTTTCTGATTTATAATACTACACTCTAAGAAGCAAAAGGTTAAAAGAGATAGACCAAAGTGGGTTTGAAATAGCCACCGATCACAGCTGAGTAATCCATAAAAAATATATATGCCTGAGTAATATGCTCTATAAAGTTCCCCAAAGATAAGGATACTGATGTAGAAATGGAGGAACAAACCATAAGAACCATATTATAGCAACTATTCTCAGGACACAAAGATTTAAAGCAGTGGTTCTCAAAGTATGATCCTGGACCCAGCAGCATTACCTGGGAATTTGTTAGATATGCAAATCCTGATATTGTTCCCGAGACTTAATGATTTAGAAACTCCAGGGGTGGGGCCCAGAAATCCATGTTTAATCTGTTAATCTTCCTCCTTGTCATTCTGATACATGCTTAAAATTGAGAACCACTGGTTTAGAGACAATTTATTAATGATTTACTTATATGTATAAACATTGGCTAGTTGTCTAGATTTAAGAATCTACAGAGATAAAAGAGGCATACAGCAAAACTCATGCTCTTTACGGTCATAAAACTTGGTTAAGAAACAACAAATAATTTACAGATTTTTAGAAATCCAATGCAACAAAAAGGAAAATGATATAGAGCAGTCAGGTTTAGATTAACTTCTAATTTCATAGAATTGAATATTCCTAATGCACTTCCAGAAGAAGGAAAGATCACTTCCTCCTGGTAGGATTCAGAAAGACTGCTAAGAGGAAGTGATGGTTAGGACTGTTAGGAGGGTTTTGAATGGAAATTATGGAAGTTAGGAAGTTAAAGGGAAAGTAAGAGGGGACATTCAAGACTTGGAGAAAGTACAAATAGTATTTCGATGACTGAAGTGATTAGTTAATTGAAACAGAAGTTTTGTGTTCGTTCAAGACATAAGGAAAGAGGTTCAACCTTGCCCTTAGAGTTTAGCCTTGGAATTTATTGGTATCTTTGTAGCATATGATGCTTTGAAAATTTTTCTTTAAATATTTTATCCAGTATTTGTTTTAAGTAGGAGGGTGGTCTGAATAAGTTGTTCTACCATTCCTGGAAATGGATCTTGAATAACTTAATAAGATGTCAGCTGTATTTAAGTCACTGTACTAGACTGAAGAGGTACAAAGCTGAACTAGATGCAGTCCCTGCTCTCAAGCTTAAGGTCTCCTAGAAAAGATGGTACAGTGTGATGTATTATACTTTGGGCATGTAGGGTTTACTGATTTTATACTGTTTGAGATCTAATGATTGGGTGTTCACTATATTAGATCTGTACTACAAAATAAAAGATTTAAGGCAATTATTTAGGTTACCGACCCATTAGAATATGTACACTCATTGGTTTTTACCCAAAATGTTGAAAACTTATGTCCACGTAAAAACTTTCACACAGACATTTATAGCAGCTTTAGTCATAATTGCTAAAACTTATAGGCAACCAAGATGTTCTTCAATAAGTGAACAGATAAATATACTGTGGTATATCCAAACAATGGAATATTACTCAGCAGTAAAAAGAAATGAGCTATCAAGGCGTGAGAAGGCACGGAGAAACCTTAAATGCATATTACTAAGTGAGAGAAGCCAGTCTGAAAAGGCTACATACTGCTTGATTCCAACTATATGACATTCTGGAAAAGGCAAAACTGTGGAGTCAGTAAAGAGATCAGTGGCCTGCCAGGGGTTAGGAGTGGAGGGATGAATAGGCACAGCACAGAGGACTTGCAGTGGGGAACCTCCATACTGTTTTCCATAGTGACTGCACCATCTACATCAAACTAAAAAGCTTTTGCACAACAGAGTAAACAGCAGAATGAAAAGCAACCTATGGAATAACAGGAAATATTTGAAAAACAAAAATATAATAAGGGCTTAATATCCAAAAAAATAAGAGACTCCTACAACTCAACAAAAAATAAACAATCTGATTACAAAATGGGCAAAAGACTTGAATAACCATTTCTCTGAAGAAGATATACAAGTGGCAGACAGGTTTATGAAAAGGCGCTCAACATCACTAATTATCAGGGAAATGAAAGTCAGAATCACAATGAGATATCACTTCACACTTGTTAACAATGGTTCTTCTCAAAAAGAAAAAAACGTAATGAGTGTTGACAAGGATATGAGAAGATTGGAACTCTTGTACATTGTTAGTAGGAATTTTACGGACTTTTAAATTCAAATATAACATACATAGACAGCAGTGAAAACCAAGTGTTCAGAGAGTTTTACAAAGTAAACACACCCTTGTAAACGTACCAGAAGCAGAAACAGACCGTGAACAGGGCTCTTGAAGCCTCCGTTGTTTTCTCTTCTGATCACCACCACCACTTCCTGGCCAGAGATAACCACTGCCCTGACTTCACCATGGGATAGTTTTGCCCTTCTGAATTTTATATAAATGGAATAATAGAGCATGTATGCTTTTGAGTCTGGCTTTCCCCACCACATGTTGTGAGATTCACGTATAGCAGTATATCATTAATTTTCACTTTTGTATAATATACCATTGTTTGATCCTATCCAAATTATTTATGCATTCTACTATGACAAGACATGTAAGATTCTTACAGTTTTTGCTTGTAATGAATGAAGCTGCTATTAACACTGTAGTAGATGGATTTGGGAGGCATATATTGGAAATTTATTTAGATATGCCTGTGGTCCACTTGTATAGACACTGAGAATCATTTTTACATAGTAGTTTAGTTCTTTTACATGGACTCTTAGCAAGAGTTTATGGAAATCCTACTTGTCTCATATCCTCATAATATTTAATATTGTCAGTCTTCTTAAAAATTTTGTCATTCTCTTGGCTATACAGTAATGTTCTATGGTGGTATTAATTTGCATTTCTCTGACTAATGATGTGCAGCAACTTTCTATATATTATTGGATACTTAGATACCCCTTCTCATGCCTGTTTAAATATTTGCCCATTTTGCTATTGCGTGGTGTTTCTGTTGTTGATTTGTAGAGCTACAGAATTGGCAATACTTTTAGTGGAATGCTGAGGAGCAATCATAAAATTTAGCAAGGCAAAAAAAGTGTCAGAGGAAGAGGAAAATGATTATGTAAGAAATTTGGGGGGTCATCTTTGGAAAAATGGTAATCTGCCAGTATGAAGTGGAATTACTCCACTGTACCACTCTGGAGTAAAAATACAGAATTATTTTCTAGACTCACCTGCTGTTCTCACATTACATAGAATTATGGTACATTTTCTAAATCTTGCTTGGGAAATGAGAGAAACTCATCTCTAGTCAATCTGTCATTTGCTGTTTCTCTGTTATACAGACATTTACTGTGTGTCAGCTTCTAACTAGTAGAGAGAGAAACGGATGAGAGTGGGGAAGAGAGAAGAGTTTACATTTCACTCTCTTCTGAGCATGGTTGTTGATTTGAAAAATCACAGCAGCCACAACATGGCAGATTTTCAGCCTTACTCAAATTGCCTTTTGAAAGTGCAATTTTTCTGTATAGTGAAACCTTCCTATGTGAAATTGATTAGGAAAATGTGAGGGACTGTCTCACCCCCATAAATATTAGTTTATTCATGATAAAGGATGAATGCTAATTTTCATTTATTTCTCCTAGAATAAGTTATGCTCTTAACAGTAGGAAATACTGTTTAATCAAGATATATATCAGTCTTCCCATTTTATAAAGATAAATCTTTTCTTTCCTCTTAACTAAATGTTGTATATGGTTCTTGAGAATCTTGCTTGATTATATTTCATCTTATGGAGACTTTACAGACTTCTAAAAATGCATTTCATAGTCAAAAGAGTTGCTTTTCACCAGAATTGAATTTTAACATGGTATCCATCTCTCACTTATCTCCCTCATCAACTTGATTTTCACTTATTTCTTTTTGTAAGGTCCTCCTGCTCTTTCTGATCTGAGATATGGATAACGTTTATACCTGGGACATGTAGCAAGTAGTTTCCCTTCCGGCAACGAATCAGAAAAAATAAAAGAAAAGGAAGGGAAGGGAGGAAGAAAAGGAAAATCGCATCCTTTACTTAAAATATGGCCTTTTGAAAATCTTTTTAGATACATATGATCTTCCAAGGCTAATATTTCCTTTTGGGGAAGAACATTCTAGGTCATATATGGAAAAGGAGATCCTATATTAATATTAAATCTCTTGAAATTCTTTGGCGTACAAAAACTTGGGTTGTTTTACCAAAATAATCTGTGGAATGTCACTGTCTTCCTGAAAAAGGAAGCATACCAGTAATCAAGTTATTGTCTCTCAGTTCCAAGCCCGCCATTCCATTCCCTGCTTTGTTATCCAGGGCTGGAACTCTGCAAAAACACTTTTGTGCTTTGCCAGCTGCTCCTTGATAGCTTCTCCCTATGAGGGTTAGAGAGAGAGAGACTCTGACAGACTCTTACTGACTACAAAGCTGGAGCAGGGAGAAGGGACTTCTGTCTCTTTGCTTTTATCCTGTCAGCATCAGTGCAACAGCTCTTCTTTACCCAAGCAGCAGTAGTTCCTTTCTCTAGGAACAGCTGACAACAGTGCAGGTTTTCCAGTATTTGTGTAGAGCCAGCCTCAGCCTACCCCCGTTAGAGACACCAGTGCCAGCTGAGCTTTCTAAGAGGTTCCTCCACTAAGCAACTATGTTTTCTCAGTTTCAGTCTCTTCTCTTTGTTCCTCCAGCCACATAGGTGGTAATTCATGAACTTTCTACCTCTGTGATACCTTCGAATTTTCTTTCTGTCCTATCAGTTACCTAGTTAACAATTATATACCTAGTTAACAGTTCTTAATATCAAATAATACTTACATTCTCTCTGTTAGATAGCTGTTGTGCTTTTCGTCTCTTGACTACACACACACAGACACGCATGTACAAGATGTATATATGATGTATAATATATGTGATGTGTAATATGTATATGTGATCTGTAGTATGTATATAGCACATATATAATATATATGATATGCATGTAGCATATATAAATGATATAAATTATTTAACTTTTTTCTTGTTATATAATCAATCGAAAATAGAGGGAAATTAGGGGAAAAATACCAAAACATCAGTATACACACATATGTGCTCCTGAATGAGGCATAGTTAGGTCTATTTGCTCATGTTGAAAGATCTTGTATGACAGATTTTTTTAAATGCGGTGAGTGGTTTCGTATTCAAGTAAAGTAAATTGATCACTGAGGACTTTATTTATTATGTGACGATAACAATGATAATGCTGATGATAGTTTTTATTGGATACCTGCTAATGACAGGGATCTATTCCTCCGAGATTTCTTTGGAGCTATGCAGGTGCTTTGGAAGGATTTTATTTCCTGGAGAATTCTCAAAGAAAGATAACAAATTCCTCAGAAGTTGCACTGAGTGGAGTGGACATGTTGACTATTTATCATGATGATTTTTGACATAACCTTAGAGGAGAGAAAAGAATGTTTGAAGGGTGGGAAATGGTTCCATCTATTTAGGGAGATAGATGGGTTTGACTTGAGCTGTCATTTATATGAATACGTGCTATAAAGGGCCCAATTTTGATGCTAGCTGAAAGCACCTGACAAGAGTAATTACCCATCACCAGTCCTCTTGGACACTGAACTTACTTTAGTTCTAGTGAGTGTAGCTGGTAGAGCGGAAACAGTGTCTCTGCATTGAAAGAGGTTCTATTATCCAACACAGGAAAAGAAAAATCTTTAACCTAAGAATGATGCAAGTTGAGACTTTTTTAGTTAATATTCAACAACTAAATTTTCATAAAATTTGAAACTACCATGTGTTAGAAAATTATGCTAGGTATGGGTTCTACTCTCAAGAAGAAATAGAAATGTAAATACAAGAAAGTCCAGTGTGATAAATGTAGCAGTAGTGCTATATATACAAACTAATCACTGAACAAGTGATTAACCTTCCAGGATGAAGTAGATTAACATCCAAGTCACCTGCACTAGGTTTGGAAGTGTTTTTTTTTTTTTTTTTTTTTTTTTTTTTACTGGTTGGGGAGGTAATTAGGTTTACTTCTTTATTCTTAGAGGAAGTACTGGGGATTGAACCCAGAACCTCATGCATGCTAAGCATGCACTCTACCACTTGAGCTGTACCCTCCCCCCGGAAGTATCTTTAATTTTGTCAGGTGGACAAAGGGAAGAAAAAAATCCCACAAAAAGGAAACACTATGTGCAAAGGCGCCAAAATGTTAAGTGGGTTGGTATGTTAGAAACACTAAAAGCAGTTCAGTGTTCTTAGAGGGTAAAGTGTGAGGGACAATAAATGGAAAATTAAATATAGTCTATAACCTCTTGGTAGAGGCCTGAAAAATCTACTCAAGATTGGCTTGAGGAACATTGAGAAGGAAGGCTAGCATCAACCATAGTCAGCATTTTCTTCCCTTTCCACCCCGTTTGCTTTTCTAATGCATTTATGTTTATGACTCAATACTAAGTGTTGTCCCCTAATAAAATGTAGTGACAAATAGTTTGAAGATGTTCATAGAACCTGGATAGACATATATTTGAGACCATAAAGAAACATCAATAAAGCATATTTAACCTATTCTGTTCAAATCGTTTTCTAATATATTCAGAAAGAAAAAAAATTATTTAAGAAGAAAATTGGAGAAAAAAAAAAAGAAAAGAAAAAATATGCTCCGGGCCTTCTACAGCAAGAGATCCATCTATGCAGATTCATCATCCTTATGGTAACAGAGTAACAAGTGGCAGTAGCAAATTTTCCATAGTGCCAACCTGTCCACTTAGCAAAACAGAACTCTTGGAGGATGAGTTATACTATGGGCATGGCACTATGACCTCCTTTTGTTTTTTAACCCCACTGTCAGGTATCAGGGGAAGAGTAGGATATGAGAGCTCGCAGAATGAAGACATACAAAGAAAGCCAGTTTGCCTCGGGCAGGAACTTTGCTTCACTAAGGCCAGCGGGATATAAAGATACAAGGCCCTAGCTAGGATGATTATAGGAAGCGTGTGGTTAGAGATGTTTGGCACCAGAAGTGGCACATTTTCAAAACAAAGTCTGATGTCTCAAATCAGCTAGTATATCTTCATGTGTAGAAGAAAAAGAATAGTTAAAATGTATACTTGATTGATAATCTACTTCACTGAATTTTTAGAAAGATTACATAATATATTTAAAGTCAGCACAATGCCTGGCATAAAGCAAGTATTTTTTATGCTTAATAAAGATCACCTTATTCTTCATCCTACTATTATTTTTACTTTCTTTAGTTTGAGCTGAGGCTCAAAGTAAGAAATAGTATCGATCCGTACAGAAGTTTTTTCTAATTTGATAAATATTTTTATATTACAATGATGTTAATTTATAATCTAAGTAATAATTAAAATAAGCAATTTGTATATTAATCTTGAAGTTGTATTTAACTGAAATATTTGAGCATCTCATAAACACAAAATAACAATATGGTGGTGGGGCAGTATCAATATTAATAAATAATACTAGGGTTTACAATTCTGTGAGGGAGGGAAATATTAATAAACAAAAGCAAAACCTACAGACGTTAAGTGTTCACCATGGCTGTGGTATTGGAATAGAGGAGGATTTGATAGATGCTGTAGATGCAGAATTGACTGGATTTAATGATAAAATGGATATAATATTAGAAAATGGAGGCAATCAGGATGAATCTTAGCATGCTACTTTTTAATGAATTAAGAGAACAAAGGTTGGGGTGCTTCTTCTACTATATACAAATGGAAACACTGGTAGAGAGCTTGGAACTGGGTGTAGGTCTGAAACAAATGTCAAGGCTGGACATGCACACTTGGGGGTCATTGACAAGACATGACAATCCCTGGCATACAATGTTTTCATGTTTTACTTTAAAGGATGTAAAAATCTGAATAATGCATTTATACTTTTTAATCACTCTGGAATATGCTTTAATGGTTAATCGACTCAACCAAACCCAAGACAGCCCTCTCCATTTAGTGAAGGGATATTTTTTACTTTTTCCAGATTAATTGAGATATAATTGACATATAACATTGTGTAAGTTTAAGGTGTCCAATATAATGATTTGATACATGTATATATTGTGAAATGTTGACCACAATAATGTTAGTTAACACCTCCATCTTACTTAATTACCATTTTGTTTTTGTTGTTATGGTGAAATCATTAAAGCTCTACTCTCTTAGCAACTTTGAGATATACGTTACAGTATTGTCAACTACAGTCGCCATGTTGTACCTTAAGTCCCGAGAATTTATTCATCTTATAATTGAAAGTTTGTACCCTTTGACCAACATCTCATTTCCCCCACCCTTCAGCCCCTGGCAACTACCATTCTACTCCTTGTTTCTATGTGTTCAATGTTTTTAGTTTTCACATAATAGTGAGATCATAAAGTATTTTTCTTTGTCCAACTTATTTGACATAGCATGGTACCCTCAAGATCCATCCATGTTGTCACCACTGGCAAGATTTCTTCTTTTTTACAGCTGAATAATACTCCTGTGTATATGTGCCTCTGTGTGTGTGTGTGTATGTGTATCACGTTTTATTTATCCATTCACCTAATGATGGGCGCTTGGTTGCTTCCCTGTCTTGGCTATTGTGAATAATGCTACAATGAACATGGGAGTTCATATGTCTTTTTGAGATAGTAATTTCATCTTCTCAGATATATACCCAGAAGTGGGATTTCCGGATCATACAGTAGTTCTGTTTTTAATTTTTGGAAGAACTTTCATAGTGTTTTCCATACAGTAGTTCTGTTTTTAATTTTTGGAAGAACTTTCATACTGTTTTCCATAATGGCTTTACATTTCCACCAAAAGTACACTAGAGTTCACTTTTCTCCACATCCTTGCCAGCATTTATTATCTCTTGTCTTTTTGATAATAGACATCCTAACAAGTGTGAGGTGCTATCTCATTGTAGTTTTAATTTACATTTCCCTGATGATTAGTGATGTTGAGCACCTTTTCATGTACTTGTTGGCCATTTGAATATCTTGTTTAGAAAAAAGTTTATTCAAGAATTTGGACCATTTTTAAAAAAAAATTTATTGAGTTATAGTCATTTTAGAATGTTTTGTCAAATTCCAGTGTAGAGCACAATTTTTCAGTTATACATGAACATACATATATTCATTGTCGCATTTTTTTGCTGTGAGCTACCACAAGATCTTGTATATATTTCCCTGTGCTATACCGTATAATCTTATTTATCTATTCTACATATACCTGACAGTATCTACAAATTTTGAACTCCCAGTCTGGTCCCTTCCCACTGCTCTCCCCCTTGGCAATCAGAAGTTTGTTTTCTATGTCTATGAGTCTGTTTCTGTTTTGTATTTATGTTTTGTTTTGTTTGTTTGTTTTTTAGATTCCACATATGAGCGATCTCATATGGTATTTTTCTTTCTCTTTCTGGCTTACTTCACTTAGAATGACATTCTCTAGGGACATCCATGTTGCTGCAAATGGCGTTATGGTGTCCTCTTTTATGGCTGAATAATATTCCATTGTATAAGTATACCACAGCTTCTTTATCCAGTCATCTGTTGATGGACATTTAGGCTGTTTCCATGTCTTGGCTATTGTAAATAGTGCTGCTATGAACATTGGGGTGCAGGTGTCTTTTTGAAGTAGGGTTCCTTCACGATACATACTCAGGAGCGGGATTCCTGGGTCATATGGTAAGTCTATTCCTAGTCTTTTGAGGAATCTCCATACTGTTTTCCACAGTGGCTGCACCAAACTGCATTCCCACCCACAGTGCAGGAGGGTTCCCTTTCCTCCACAGCCTCTCCAGCATTTGTCATTTGTGGACTTTTGAATGATGGCCATTCTGACTGGTGTGAGGGGATACCTCACTGTAGTTTTGATTTGCATTTCTCTGATAATTAGTGATATTGAGCATTTTTTCATGTGCCTATTGATCATTTGTATGTCTTCCTTGGAGAATTGCTTGTTTAGGTCTTCTGCCCGTTTTTGGATTGGGTTGTTTGTTTTTTTCTTATTAAGTCGTATGAGCTGCTTATATATTCTGGAGATCAAGCCTTTGTCGGTTTCATCTTTTGCAAAAGTTTTCTCCCATTCCATAGGTTGTCATTTTGTTTTACTTATGGTTTCCTTTGCTATGCAGAAGCTTGTAAGTTTAATTAGGTCCTATTTGTTTACTCTTGCTTTTATTTCTATTGCTTGGGTAGACTGCCCTAGGAGAACATTTTTGAGATGTATGTGAGGTAATGTTTTGCCTATATTTTCTTCAAGGAGATTTATTGTATCTTGTCTTATGTTTAAGTCTTTGATCCATATAGAGTTTATTTTTGTGTATGGTGTAAGGGAGTGTTATCTAATTGGAATTTTATGAATTTAGGCCTTACACTTAAGTTTTAATATATTTTGAATTAATTTGTGTTAGTGGTTAAGATAGTGATTTAATTTCACTTTTCTGTATATGGATATCCACTTTCCCCAACACCATTTATTGAAGAGACTATCCTCTCCTCATTATGTATTCTTGGCTCCTTTGTCAAACATTAGTTGACCATATATGCATAGTTTATTTCTGGGTTCTTGATTCTCTAACAGTGGTGTATGGGTCTGTTTTTATATGAATACCATACTGTTTTGATTTGTAATATGGTTTGAAATCAGGAAGTATGATGTCACTAGCTTTCTTCTTTCTTGAGATTGTTTCAACTATTTGCTTTTTTGTGCTTTCATACAAATTTTGGAATTATTTTTTCTAGCTGTATTAAAAATGCCATTGGAGTTTTGATAGGGATTGCATTGAATTTACAGATGGCTTTGAGTAATAAGGATATTTTAAAAATAGTAACTCTTCCCGTCCATGAGCATGGAATATTGTTCCATTTACTTGTGTCTTCAGTTTCTTTCATCAGTGTCATATGTTTTTCAGTGTGTATATATTTGTCTTCCTTGGTTAAAGGTGACAGAGTATGTGGTTGAGAACAGATAAGTAAAAATAACCATCCTTTCTAGAGTTGACCAGGTAAAATCAAATATAGGAGGAGATGGTACTTCTTTAAAAATAATTTAAAATGCTAGCAGAGTGAAAATGATATATATTTTGTGTAAGGTATCCTTCCCTTGAGAATTCATTTATTAATATTAAAATGGCAATTTTCAGAACATCTTGTCTTGTGGGGTATTTGATATTAGGGAACTTAAACTCATTTAAAGAAACTGAGGTTAAAAGTGAATATTCCACAAGGGTACAGAGGTTCTCCTGGAATCTGATTGCTAGAGTTATCCTCCCGGATTAAAATTAAATATTGTAATTTGTCTTTGCTTTAGGTTTTAATAAAACCATATACATGAAAGCCTTATTCTTAGGGTAGGAACTCCAAATTAAATACTTGTTAATACATGTGGTAATGCAGTGCTGTTGAAACCATACCATTGGCAAGTGTGAAGTAAATCATCCCTTGATTAAGATTGCGCAGTGTTTCAGAGGCCATCCTTAGCAGCCATCTTCTTTAGTAAGATTTCCCATTAATACTTTGTAAGATTATAGGTGTCTTGAATTCTCACACAACTTAGAACCTTCCTAGGACAGACTATATTTACTTATCAGATGCATTAACTGGTATTAACATTGGTACTTACTTGAAGTCTTCATCATTTACAGCTCAGATGTGTAAAATATACCTGCACACAGATGTAGGCCTAATGGCCATATGACAGGAAACCCTACCATTTTCTTTTTTATTTAAATATCTTTACTTCTTGTCTCTGATGGCTTCCCCTGTCACCTCATGAGTAAGTAGGGCTAATATTGGCTGCAGCAAAATCACACTCCCCATTTATCATGCTAATTGCAGTTTAATGAGGAGAGGCCTGAGGCTAGAAGACTTGTCTACCTAGAGTCCTATTGGAGTGGAGTTTATTATGGTAATTAATACAGCCTGTGATAATTAAATTGCTCTACTGGATAGGTACTGTATTTATCATAAAGATTCACTATAGCAAAATATTTTTGAGGATATTGAAAGAGCAGTTTTGAAAATCAAGTTCTATGGGTTTTTTTTTTTTAGGAGAAACTGTAGTTTGGGTTCTACTTTCACATATTTCTCCTCAGAGCAAGACTGGCTATATAATTTGAGGAACCCAGTTCAAAATGAAAGCGCTGGGCTTCTTTTTCACATGCAAAAAAATAGAAAGAGCCATAAAGGTACCAAAATGTAAAGCTTTTTTTTCTTTTTTCCACCTGATCTCTTTGCTCGTATGCATGCGCCATTGTCCTACTGAAATTTCCCTACAAAACCCAAGTTTAAAGGTAAAATTAAGAATTTCAAGATGGTGACAGCAAGAGAACTAAGTGAGGGGGGCTGTGCTCCCATGAAGTCAGCCCTGCCTAAGAGAGCAGAAGTGTATAAAGCAAACCATTTTGTTCAGCATTTTATTTTATGTTTTATTGAAGTATAGTTGATTTACAACTATACTTACAACTATGCTACAGGGGAAGCCATCAGAGACAAGAAGTAAAGATATTTAAATAGTTTCAGGTATACAGCATAGTGATTCAGTATTTTTGCAGATTATATTCCATTGTAGGTTATTACAAAATAATGGCTATAATTCCCTGTGCTATGCAGTATATACTTGTTACTTATCTATTTTATGTATACTAGTTTTTGTCTGTTAATCCCATACCCCGAATTTGTCCCTCTCCACTTCTCTCTCCCCTTTGATAACCACAAGTGTGTCTTCTATGTCTTTGAGTCTCCTTCTGTTTTGCATATATATTCATTTGTTCTGTTTTTTGATCCCACATATAAGTGACATCATACAGTGTTTGTCTTTCTCTCTCTGACTGACTTCATTGAGCATAATATTCTCTAGGTCCATCCACTTAACTGCATGTGGCAGTATTTCATTTTTAATAGCTGAGTACTATTCCTACACACACACATGCACACGCACACCACCCCCACATCTTCTTAATCGAGTTGTTTGTTGATGGGTACTTGGATTGCTTCAGTGTCTTGGCTTTTGTAAATAGTGCTGCGATGAACATTGGGGTGCATATGTCTTTTTGAATGAGTGGTTTTGTTTTTTCTGAATATATACCCAGGAGTAGAATTGCTGGATCAATATGGTAGTTCTACTTTTAGTTTTTTGAGGAACCTTGGTACTGTTTTTCATAGTGGCTGCCTCAGTTTGCATTCCCACGAACAGTGTATGAGGGTTCCCTTTTCTCCACATCCTTTCCAATGTTTGTTATTTGTAGACTTTTTGATGATAGCCATCCTGACAGGTGTGAGGTGATACCTCTTTGTGATTTTGATCTGCATTTCTCTGATAATTTTTACATAGTTGAGACTCAGATAATCTCATGCTAGACTTTGTAATGCAATAAAGTATGAAGGAAGTCCAGCCAGATTTGGGCCAACAGATACCTGGAGCTCAGGCTAGGGAAAACCTCAGGAGAATAACCTGGATAAGAAAAATGGACCAACAATGAGGACTCCAGTCTCCATCAGGAACCTGCCTATGTTTCCTGCTACAACAGGACATGTTCACATCAAAGCCCATAGGAGGGAACAGAAAAGCTAAAATAAGAGATTGATGAATAGTTTAAACTTATTTACAATTACAGGTAGCTGCTGCATTAATACAAACATGCTTACATACTCCAACTGAATAAGAGTAAACTTTTCCAAACTTTCCATTTTTTCCTTTACACAAGTTTTTAAACTGTTGCAAGAATAAGTTTGAATAAAAGTATTCCAAAAGGTATTGAAGAAGATGGATCAGTTTTTTTTCTAGATAGATTGGTTTTCTCTTTCTTTACTTACTTTGATGACTCATTTGTTTCTTTCCTAATCATTGAATAAATTTAATAGGACCTAGTATATTACCCTACACAAAAGTGGTGGTCAGTAAATGCTTACGGAAAAAAATTAGATATAATTTACTCTCTATACTGACTGACTAGTAAGCATCTTAGGTATATGTTCCCAGGAACTGAACATTCATTGAAATCAGAGTACTAATAGCACTCTATCCCCACAATAAATTGGAGGTTGAATATTGTTAAAATGTGGAACACCAGTAATAACAAGCAAACAACAGCTCAGTTGAAAGACTGTTCTGCTCCAATTTCCTCATGTAGTTTATGATTTAGGTGAGAGTGTAATACCTTCTTGTCACAACAACATCATTTATAATCATCATCATCATCATCATCATCATCATCATCATCATCATCACCATTACACAATCTCCTGTGAATGTCCTCC
>NC_045732.1:23586068-23657508 GCF_009834535.1 Camelus ferus
AATTCCATAAAGACATTACATGTTGAGCGTCTATCATATGCGTATTTTCCATCTGCATTATCTTCCTTGATGAGGTGTCTATTCAATATTTTTCCCATTTATAATTACATTGTTTGATTTTTTTATTGTTGAGTGTTAAAATTACTTTGTTTATTTTGAATACTAGTCATTTATGAGATGCTTTGCAAAATTTGCCTCCCAGTCTGTGTATTCCTTTTCATTCTTTTTTCAGTTGAAGTATAGTTGGTTTACAATGTTGTGTTAGTTTCTAGTGTATAGTGATTCAGTTATACATATATATTCTTTTTCGTGTACTTTTCATTATACTTACTATAGGATATTGAATGTAGTTCCCTGTGCTATACACTCAAACCTTGCTGTTTATCTGTTTTATATGTAGTAGTTTGTATCTGCTAATCCCAAACTCCTAATTTACCCCTCCTCCACTTTCCCTTTGGTAACTATGTTTGTTGGCCTTTTTATTATTTTTTTTAATTTTTACTCTTTTTATTGAAGTATAGTCAGTTTACAATGTTGTGTCAGTTTCTGGTGTACAGCATAATGTTTCAGTCATACATATACATATATTCCTTTTCATATTCTTTTTCATTATAGGTTACTACAAGATATTAAATACAGTTCCCTGTGCTATACAGTAGAAACTTGTGTATCTGTTTTATGTATAGTAGTTAGTGTCTGCAAATCTTGAATTCCCAATTTATCCCTTGCCACCCCTTTTACTCCCTGTAACCATAAGTTTGTTCTCTATGTCTGTGAGTCTGTTTTATAAATAAGTTCATTTCTGTCTCTTTTTTTTTAGATTCCACATATAAGTGATATCATATGGTATTTTTCTTTCTCTTTCTGGCTTACCTCGCTTAGAATGACATTCTCCAGGTCCATCCATGTTGCTGTAAATGGCATTATTTTATTCTTTTTTATGGCTGAGTAGTATTCCATTTTATATATTTACTGCATTGTCTTTATCCAGTCATCTGTCAGTGGACATTTACGTTGTTTTCATGTCTTGGCTATTGTAAATAGTGCTGCTATGAACATTGGGGTACATGTATCTTTTTGAATTAAGGTTCCCTCTGGATATATGCCCAGGAGTGGGATTGCTGGATCATATGGTAACTCAATTTTCAGTTTTTAAGGAATCTCCATGCTTTTCTCCGTAGTGGCTGCACCAATTTACATTCCCACCAGCAGTGTAAAAGGGTTCCCTTTTCTCCATACCCTCTCTTATCGTTTGTGGACTTTTTAATGATGATCATTCTGGCTGGTGTGAGGTGATACCTCACTGAATTTTTTATTTGCATTTCTCTGATAATTAGCAATATTGAACATTTTTTCATGTGCCTATTAGACATTTGTACGTCTTCATTAGAGAAATGTTTGTTCAGGTCTTCTGCCTGTTTTTGGATTGGATTGTTTTTGTTATTGAGTTGTATGAGCCGTTTGTATATTCTGGAAATTAAGCCCTTGTCAGTCACATCATTTGCAAATACTTTCTCCCAGTCCGTAAGTTGTGTTTTCATTTTGTTTACAATTTCCTTTGCTGTACAAAAGCTTTGAAGTTTGATTAGGTCCCATTTGTTTATTTTTGCTTTAATTTCTATTGCCTTGGGAGACTGACGTAGGAAAACATTGCTATAATTTATGTCAGAGAATGTTTTGCCTATGCTCTTTTCTGGGAGATTTATGGTGTCCTGTCTTATGTTTAAGTCTTTAAGCCATTTTGAGTTTATTTTAGTGTATGATGTGGGAGTGTTCTAACTTCATCGATTTACATGTAACTGTATAGCTTTCCCAATGCCACTTGTCAGAGACTATCTTTTCTCCATTGTATATTTTTGCTTTCTTTGTCAAAGATTAATTGACCATAGGTGTGTGGGTTTATTTCTGGGCTCTCTATTCTGTTCCATTGATCCATATGTCTGTTTTTGTGCCAATGCTGCGCTGTTTTGATTCCTGTAACTTTGTAGTTATTTCCATTCTCTTTTCAGTGTCCTTAAAAGAGAAAATTTTCATTTTAATGAAATCCGTCTTAGCATTTTTCTTTCATAGATCACACTATTGGAGTTGTATTGGAAAAGTCATCACCAAACCCAGGGTCACCTAGATTTTCACTTATGCTATATTCTAGGAGTTTCATAGCTTTGCATTTTACATTTAGGTGTAGGCTCCATTTTGAATTAATTTTTGTCAAGGGATTTTTTTTTTTTAACTACGTTAATGAGGGATATTGGTATGTAGTTTTTTTGATGTCTTTTTCTGGCTTTAGTATCAGATTAATACTAGCTTCATAAAATGAATTAGAAGGCATGTTTCCTCTTTCTGTACTGAAAGACCTTGCAAAAATTTTTGGTTTTATTTTTCATTAAATATTTGATATAATTCACAAATGAAACTATTTTTCTTTGTGGGATTAAAGAACTTCTAACAGCTTTGTTTTGCAATAGTTGACATAAAATAATCTATACATATTTAAATCCTATAATTTAATAGGTTTTGACATATGTATAAACCATTACTACAATAATAGACAGATACATTACCTCCAAAATTAAATTATCCTCATGATTCTGTCTACCCCTCTCTGACCCTAGATCCCCTGAAAAACACTGATGTTCTCTCTGTCAGTACAGATTAGTTTCCAGTTTCTTCAGTCATATAAATTGAATCATATATTGTATGTTCTTTTTGGTCTGATTTATTTCACTCATCATATTTACTTTGAGGTTTATCTCTGTTGTAGTATGTATCAATAGTTCATTCCTTTTTATTGCTGAGAAGTATTCTATCATATGGATATACCACGGTTTTGTTTTGTTGTTTTGTTTTTAACTTTTTTTTTTGAATTATACTCAGTTTACGATGTGTCAATTTCCAGTGTAGAGCACAATTTTTCAATTATACATGAACATACATATATTGATTGTCACATTCTTTTTCACTGTAAGCTACCACAAGATCTTGTATGTATTTCCCTGTCCTATACAGTATAATCTTGTTTATCTATTCTGCATATGCCTGTCAGTATCTACAAATTTCAAACTCCCGGTCTGTCCCTTCCCACCCTCCTCCCCCTTGGCAACCACAGTTTGTATTCTATGTCTGTGAGTGTTTCTGTTTTGTATTTATATTCTTTTCTTTCTTTTTTTTTTTTCTTACCTACTTCTCATATTTGGTTTTTTTTTTTTTTTTTACTTTTTTAATTGCATTATAGTCATTTTACAATGCTGTGTCAAATTCCAGTGTAGAGCACAATTTTTCAGTTATACATGAACATACATACATTCATTGTCACATTTTTTTTCCCTTGTGAGCTACCATAAGATCTTGTGTGTATATTTCCCTGTACTATACAGTATAATCTTGTTTATCTATTCTACATTTTGAAATCCTAGTCTGTCCCTTCCCACCCCCTCCCCCTTGGCAACCACAAGTTTGTATTCTATGTCTATGAGTCTGTTTCTGTTTTGTATTTATGTTCTTTTTTTTTTTTTTTTTTTTTTTAGATTCCGCATATAAGCGATCTTATATGGTATTTTTCTTTCGCTTTCTGGAATGAATGACTTCACTTAGAATGACATTCTCCAGGAACGTCCATGTTGCTGCAAATGGCGTTATGGTGTCATTTTTTATGGCTGAATAGTATTCCATTGTTTAAATATACCACATCTTCTTTATCCAGTCATCTGTCGATGGAAATTTAGTCTGTTTCCATGTCTTGGCTATTGTAAATAGTGCTGCTATGAACGTTGGGGTGCAGGTGTCTTTTGAATTAGGGTTCCTTCCATGCCCAGGACTGGGACTGCTGGGTCATATGGTAAGTCTATTCCTAGTCTTTTGAGGAATCTCCGTACTGTTTTCCACAGTGGCTGCACCAACCTGCATTCCCACCAGCAGTGTAGGAGGGTTCCCTTTTCTCCACAGCTTCTCCAGCATTTGTCATTTGTGGACTTTTGAATGATGGCCATTCTGACTGGTGTGAGGGGATACCTCATTGTAATTTTGATTTGCATTTCTCTGATAATTAGTAATATTGAGCATTTTTTCATGTGCCTATTGATCATTTGTATTTCTTCCTTGGAGAATTGCTTGCTTAGATCTTTTGCCCATTTTTGGATTGGGTTGTGTTTTTTTCTTATTAAGTCGTATGAGCTGCTTATATATTCTGGAGATCAAGCCTTTGTCAGTTTCATCTTTTGCAAAAAGTTTCTCCCATTCCGTGGGTTGTCGTTTTGTTTTGTTTTGTTCTAATCCATTCATCTGTTGATGTACCTTTCGGTCTCTTTCCTGTTATGGGCCATTATAAATAAAGCTGTTATAAACAGTTATACAAGTCTTTGTATGGAGATGCGCTTTCATTTTTCTTGGGTTATACCTAGGAGGGGGATGGCTGAATCTTATGTTAGGTAAATGCTTGGCTTTTTAAGAAACTCCTAAACTTTTTTCCAAAGTAGCCACAACATTTTGCCTTCCATCCATCGGTGGATGAGAGTTATAGTTATTCCACATCCTTGCTAACCATAGGTATGGTCAGTCTCTTTAATTTTAGACTTCCTCATTGGTCTGTAGTGGTTTCTCACTATGGTTCTTTTTCCTCATGACTAATGATGTTGACATTAGTCAACATGTGGTTTGACTTCATTTTGTTTCATGTGGTTATTTACCATCCTTATGCCTTTTCTGATGAAGTGTTTGTTGAAATTCTTTGCTTGTTCTTTTGTTATTGTTGTTAATATTGTTCGATTGGATTTGCTAAAATTTTGTTTAGAATTATTGCATTTATGTCCTTGAGGGATATTAGTCCTTAGTTTTCTTACAACATTTTAGCTGTTTTTGGTAATAACATAATGATGGTCTTAATGATGGTCTTAGTGGTGAGTTAAAAAATATTCCCCCCTCTTCAATTTCTGGCTGATTTTGTATAGAATTAGTAGTATTCCTTCTTTAATTGTTTGGTTATTTACCATTGAAGCCATCTGATCCTGAAATTATCTTTGTAGAAAGGAATTTAACTTTCAATTTCTTTAATAAATAAAGGGTTTTTCTCTAGGTCTATCTATGTTACTGCAAATGGCATGTAGAGATTATCATACTAAGTGAAGAAAGTCAGAAACAGAAAGACAGATACCGTATGGTATCACTTATATGTGGAATCTAAAATATGCAAATGAGCTTATTTACAAAACAGAAACAGACTCATAGGCATAGAAAACAAATATGGTTACCAGAGGATAAGGGGTAGTGGGTAATAAATTAGGAATTTGGGATTAGCAGATACAAATTACTCTATATAAAATAGATAAACAACAAGGTCCTACTGTATAGCACAGAGAACTATATTCAATATCATATAATAAACCATAATGGAAAAGAATATGGAAAAGTATTTTACGTATGTGTATAAAACTGAATCACTTTGCTCTACACCAGAAACTAACACAACATTGTAAATCAACTATACTTCAATAAAAAATAAAATCTAAAAATAGGGTCATTCAGGTTACCTATTCTTCAGAGAACTGTGGCAGTTTCTGCTACCAAGTGATCTGTCCATTTTATCAAAGTTTTAAAATGTATTTGCACAAAAATATTTAAAATATTTCTTCACAGGCTATTAGAAATGTGATATTTAGTTTCCGAATATTTGGGGATTTTATAGAAATCTTTTTGTTACTGATTTCTAATTTCATTTCATAGTGGTCAGAGAATATATTTAATGTGACCTGAACTCTTTTAATGTTGTTGAGACTTATTTTCTGACCTCGAATATGGTCTATCTTTGTAAATGTTCCCTATTCACTTGGAAATAATTTGTATTCCATTACCGCACAGTTAAAGAGATTCACTCTATACTGACCACATCAGTGAAGCTGTCAGCCCTCTTGGCCTGCCCTGCTCTGGCAGAACCTCCATGCCAGTGAGGCTGAAGGGGTGTTGGGAGCATCCCAGGCAAAAGTGCCCCAGACTCCTACTATTTCTACTCAATATTTAGCAGTTTTTCAAGCATAAGTGCTTCTTACATTGTTATATGCCTTTGGACTACTGTCATAGTACTGAAATGGTTGTTTTTGTCAATTTTCTTCAGCTTTTTGGTTGCTTTTGGGAGACAGGATTTGCCAAACTGCCCATAGCCAGAGGATGATTTTGGGCTATGGTGTTTTAGACGAGTGGGAAAGTTTTGAGGCAGTACTCCTTTACAAAATTATTTTGTTCCTCCAAAATCCAGGGTAATTTCTCCAAGTTTTGCACTAACAGCTGAGAGAAAAAGACACCTACCTATAGATAAAATGTAACTACAGTTAGCCTGTTTTGCAAAGTGTGCATTGGAATTGACAAATTCCTTGTTAATTAGCAGATTTTTTTGCATATATGCTCAGTAATAATTAGCAGTTGAGCTCCAGAAGTAACAGATATTGTACAGAAAAATACAATGGGCATAGTCTCTGTTATTTAGTCTCTACTTTTGAGCATTTGCTTACAGTACAACCAAGATGTCAGTGTGGCATTTTCTTTGAGGCAAGTTTTAAGAGATCTTTTCCCTGTAGAATATCATTGATGGTACACTGAGCTGTGATACGGATAAGGATCAGTGGATAACAAAGAACCAGAACAAAGATAGAAGCAAATCAGGACATAACATTTCCTTCACCTACTCATAGCTAAGTCTTTTTCTAGATCCTAGAAAGTCTGGATTGGAGTTAATACCATTTACACTATACCAGTACTTGCTAATAATTATATTTCACATATTTGTACGAGATATAATTTGCATATCTTATATACAAATATATGATCAAGACTATCAGTTAAAGTATCTGGGTGTAGTGAGGTTACATACTAAATTGCATGTTTATATCTAGTAGAGGTGCAAATAATTTCTGTCTTGTATAATGGGTAATGCCACAGCTTACAGTGTATTTCTCTGTAGACATTTACCAGTTTTGTATTTCACTCAGCAATCTTATCCTAATATTCTTTATTGTATTGCTACTGTTAGCTCCTCAAATGTTCTTTGAATTGGTCTTAACATTTTATTAGTTCCTTCACTGGTTAATTTTTAGTGAAATTTTTGACATGAGAGTTATAATTTTAACATTAAAAATTATACTTTAGTAATACATATGTAGATAGAAAGATTGAGAAAGAGGGAGAAGAAAAAGGAGAGAGAAAATGTACATTATTTAGTGCACTGTGAATAATTACATTTCTGTGAGATAGATTTGTTGACTAAAATAAATGTGCAGCCTAAAAGTTGAGAGTTACGTTGTATTTGGCGGGAGGACTCGAGACGGGATGATAGCCTCTCAGATCACTCTGAGGGACTGCTCCGCAGAGGTAGAGGAGGAGCTAGGATATATAGGAGCTTTACAACAAAGACCAGGTAGTTGGAACAATAAAAGATGACTTGTTACCTAAAGAAAACAGGCATCTCAAGTTAAAGAATTTAGTGCTTTTCTGTGTATGGGAGGAAGCAAACATTTGGGCTCATTGAATTCATTCCTTTGACAAGCATCTAGCTATCTAGGGCCAGTATCCTGTCCTTTCTTATTCTGAGTCCCCTCAGAGGGCACCGTTGTGAGTGGCTGCAGAGGCCGGGCTGC
This sequence comes from Camelus ferus, assembly GCF_009834535.1. Lineage (NCBI taxonomy): Eukaryota > Metazoa > Chordata > Mammalia > Artiodactyla > Camelidae > Camelus > Camelus ferus. Next base: position 23,593,688 of record NC_045732.1, read on the forward strand.
AGGCTTGTCTTCACTAGCGGGTGGTGGCAGTGGCTGATGACTTGATGGCTTCAGCATTCTTTGTTTATTGATATGGTTTGCAGTATTTTTCATTCACAGATTCCACTATAATTTTTCATTTTAAGACCCTAAGTTAGAAGGATCCTTTCAGATACAGTTGCTTTATATGCCCGGGTCCCAGTGACACGTACATGAGCAGCCCCTCTTTATAGAGCAGAATAAGGTTAACATTAGAATTCCCCAGGGAGCAATGTCAAAAATACACTTACTCATGTCCCCCCTTCTCCTTCTCAGTCCGCTTCTATCACACTTTGAGGGTTGGATTCAGCTGGAAGTAAGAGAAACCAAATTATGTGACTTGCCTAACTAGGAGTTTCCCTATTATTTCTCACTAACCAAGAAATTCAAAGCTGTACTACCCAGGGGAAGTACAGCTGCTCAAGGAAGTCATTTTGACTCAGACTCCTTTTTCGCTTCCTTCTCCTCCAATTTTAGAGTGAGCCTTTATTCCTCATGGTGAAAAGACATTGGCACTGCCTTTAAAAGCTATCATACCCCATCCCAGGCAAGAAGAGAGAAGGATAAAGAGCAAAACTCGTATCAGCTAGGTGTGTCTCTTTTTTCAGGAAAACTATAGATTTCCTAGATGCCCATCTCAGCAGATTTCTACTTGTATCTCATAAGGTAAACTGACTCACAGAGTCAAGTAAAGCTACAGAAGTCTAGAGAGGTGAGTATTAACGGACACAGCACTTTCTCAATAAAACCTGTGTTCTCATGAGAGGAGAATCCATATTGGATAGGCAGCTAGGTATTACAACCACCAAAAGGATATTTGAATCTGGAGGATGAAGTACTTCTATATATTTTAAAAATTTTTCCCCAGCTGATTCTGGTAAGTACTCACCTTAAGCAGATTCACCATTGCTTGAATAATGGTGTCTGAACAAAACCCGTTCTTACTGAGTTTCTACATTAGAAGATCATTCAGTACTAATCATTACTTTTATAATTGTAAATACAAATTGTTGCTTCTCTCATATTTAAAATTTCTCCTCTTCTTTTTAAATTTGTGTTTTTATTCTTTGCCTCTCCCAAGTGGTTCGCTGTTTGATGTTGTTGTTTTTGACATCGCTTCCTTAATTGCAAAAGTTTAAACCAACAAACAAAAATCATAATCCCATTGTCAAGCTAATATTAACTTTTCATTAAACTGTCAGTATTTCAAAATATATAATTAAACTTTAAGTTCTAAAATCCTTTTGTAGAGAGACTTTATTATAGTTTGGTTACTTAGCTTCAGTTTACCGGTTTTTAATTTGTTTTCTCTCTCTCTTCATACAAATGCCAAGTAGACAGAAGCTCACAAAGGTAGGGATCCAACTTGTTTGTTGTTTATATTGGTGTCACCTGAGTCTACCACATATGTAGGGCTCTGTAAATCTTTAATAAATGAATGAAAACAGTATCAAGATTGCGTTGGAGGGATCATTTTATATAGTTACCATATGAATATTATTACCTGTCTAGCTCTTGGGAAGATTTCTTCTTTGCTGAAGCTCTGCACCTATGATCATTTACTCAGTAACTTTTCCTTCAAAATCAAATTTATATAGTTCTTATATAGTTTCCTGGCAGTTAGGATGATTCCTTGAGGGATAGACTCATATTTCAGAAATGTAGAATGGCATATTTTGGTCTGCTTTAGAGCGAGGTGAATACAGCAGGGAAATACTGCTACTGACTTTATTCAAGTATTTGTGAACAATTTTTGCCTTGTTATCTGATTGTAAGGTTTGTTTTCTTTTCTTTTCTGGAAGCAAATATTGTTCTGCAATTGAAAAAGCCATAAGGCTAAAAATAACCTTTCGAACCTGCATTTGTGACAATATCAGAATACCTCCTGCATGAAATAGTACTCTGGAAAAACAATGACTAAAGCCTTCTCAGATTGAATATAAAGAGACTTAAGGAAATAGCCTACATGCTTATTGTTATATATCTTAATTCCCAATGTTATTTAGTAATAAATAAAATTTTCCAGTTTAAGTTTTTCACTCATGTTTGACTTAGAAAATTATCCAAAACTTGGAAACTTCAAGTTTACTAAACCTTGGTAAAAGAGTTTACTATTAATCTTTTAGTTCAGTTTTGGGCTTGACTTTCTATTGTCTGGCCTATCGTATGTCTCTGGAGGGGCAGAGGCTAATTTGTACATTTTTATCCAGAAGAAATGCAAATAATTTCTGTCTAATGGAACAGATAATTCCATTATATAATTGCTAGAATTAGCCAATAAAATGCATGCAATATTAAGACATACTTAGACTGAAAAAAATTATTCATTGTTTATATGAAATTCATATTTAACTCTCCATCCTATATTTTATCTGGTGATTCCATTCTCAAAAGTTTCAGTTTATGGCCATGTCAGTCATTAGCCAGTTTTGTATCTAACTCAGCAATCTCATTGTAACATTGTCTATTAATACCTAACTTCTCAAATGTTCTTTGGGCTGGTTTTATCATTTTACTGGTTCCCCAATTAATTAATGGATTTTAGGAAATATTTGACAGATACTAGTTTTATATGTATACAAGTGTCCCAATTAGTCTTCTGGGGAATTATACTTTAGCAGTTTTGTAGGTCATCCACTCAGATGCCCATGTAACCTGACTTCATGGAGCCAAGTAAATTGCGTTGTTGGAGAGCATGTATACCTCATGCACAGTTTTAGCCCAGTTGTCTTTTCTTAATTCTCAAAGTAAATCCCAAGCAACAGTAGAGGTTTAAATTTGTTTATTCTCTTTTTTGTTTATTTTTGCTTTTGCTTTATTTTCCCCATTGACTTTTTAAAAAATGTATTTTTATTGAAGTATAGTCAGTTTACAATGTTGTGTCAATTTCTGGTGTACAGCAGAAACTTCAGTCATATAGGGACATACATATATTTGTTTTTATATTCTTTTAAACCATAATTTACTACAAGATATTGAATATAGTTCACTGTGCTGTACAGTATAAACTTATTGTTTATCTGGTTTATATATGTTAGTTAGTATCTGCAAATCTCAAACTCCCAGTTGATCCCTTTCCACCCCTTTCCCCCCTGGTAACCATAAGTTTGTTCTCTATGTCTGTGAATCTGTTTCTGTTTTATAAATAAGTTCATTTGTGTCTCTTTTTTTTTTGGATTCCACATATAAGTGATATCATATGGTATTTTTCTTTCTCTTTCTGGCTTATTTCAGTTAGAATAATGATCTCCAGGTTCATCCATGTTGCTACAAAAGGCATCATTTTATTCTTTCTTATGGCTGAGTAGTATTCCATTGTATAAATATGCCACAACTTCTTTATCCAGTCATCTGTCAATGGACATTTAGGTTGTTTCCATGTCTTGGCTATTGCAAATAGTGCTGCTGTGAACATTGGAGTGCATGTATCTTTTTCAATTAAGGTTCCCTCTGGATATATGCCCAGGAATGGGATTCTGGTTAATGTATGGCCAATAAGTTATTCTCATTGCTGGTAACAGTAACTGGGACTTTGGTTTTATCATCTGACCATTTGGTGATGCCTATGGGATGAATAATGGATATCTATTTTCTGTTGGAAATAAGTGCTTCTATCAACTGAAATCCCATACATAGGAAATAAATTGAACTTCTAATATTGTAGAAATTACTTGTTTAGGGACATTTAAAAAATCCATGTTAATAAAGATTAATCTTTGACACATTTGACTGAATTAATCATTTTGGTTTAAAAATGATAGTTATGCATCCTTTCCTTGAGTTTATAAAAATGTAGTATAATACAAATGTGCACTTTATATTTTAGTAAGATTTTGATTTCTTTTCCCTCATAAGAATAGTTATTCTAAATTCTCAATGAACTTCTAATAATAGTTTAATAATCAAATAAACATACATTACTCCTACATAATTAAAATTATGACAAGTGTAAATTTGTGTTCAACTAAATTGTTTAATTATTCTGACAAACTGTTTTTTTAACTTTTTTTTTTTTATTGAGTTGTAGTCATTTTACAATGTTGTGTCAAATTCCAGTGTGGAGTACAATTTTTCAGTTATACATGAACATATGTATATTCATTGTCACATTCTCTTTGGCTGTGAGCCACCCCAAAATCCTGTATATATTTCACTGTGCTACACCGTACAATCTTGTTTATCTATTCTACATTTTGAAATCCCAGCCCTTTCCCACTCCCCATCCCCCTGGCAACCACACGTTTGTATTCTATGTCTATGAGTCTGTTTCTGTTTTGTATTTATGGTGTGGTTTGTTTTTTTGTTTGTTTGTTTGTTTAGATTCTACATATGAGTGATCTCATATGGTATTTTTCTTTCTCTTTCTGGCTTACTTCACTTAGAATGACATTCTCCAGGAACATCTGTGTTGCTGCAAATCGCATTATGGTGTTGTTTTTTATGGCCGAATAGTATTCCATTGTATAAGTATACCACCACTTCTTTATCCAGTCATCTGTTGATCAACATTTAGGCTGTTTCCATGTCTTGGCTATTGTAAATAGTGCTGCTATGAACATTGGGGTGCAGGTGTCTTTTTGAAGTAGGGTTCCTTCTGGATAGATGCCCAGGAGTGGGATTGCTAGGTCATATGGTAAGTCTATTCCTAGTCTTTTGAGGAATCTCCACACTGTTTTCCACAGTGGCTGCACCAACCTGCATTCATTCCCACCAGCAGTGTAGGAGGGTTCCCTTTTCTCCACAGCCTCTCCAGCATTTGTCATTTGTGGACTTCTGAATGATGGCCATTCTGGCTGGAGTGAGGGGATACCTCATTGTAATTTTGATTTGCATTTCTCTGGTAATTGGTGATATTGAGCATTTTTTCATGTGCCTGTTGATCATTTGTATTTCTTCCTTGGAGAATTGCTTGCTTAGATCTTTTGCCCATTTTTGGATTGGGTTGTTTGGTTTTTTCTTATTAAGTTGTATGAGCTAGTTATATATTATGGAGATCAAGCCTTTGTCAGTTTCATCTTTTGCAAAAATTTTCTCCCATTCTGTAGGTTGTTGTTTTGTTTTACTTCTGGTTTCCTTTGCTGTGCAGAAGCTTGTAAGTTTCATTAGGTCCCATTTGTTTATTCTTGCTTTTATTTCTATTGCTTGGGTAGACTGCCCTAGGAGAACATTTTTGAGATGTATGTCAGATAATGTTTTGCCTCTATTTTCTTCTAGGAGGTTTATTATATCTTGTCTTATGTTTAAGTCTTTGATCCATTTTGAGTTTATTTTTGTGTATGGCATAAGGGAGTGTTCTAGCTTCATTGATTTACATGCTGATGTCCAGTTTCCCCAACATCATTTGCTGAAGAGACTGTCTTATTCCATTGTATGTTCTTGCCTCCTTTGTCGAAGATTAGTTGACCAAAAGTTTGTGGTTCATTTCTGGGCTCTCTATTCTGTTCCATTGGTCCATATGTCTATTTTTGTACCAGTACCATGCTATCTTGATGACTGTAGCTCTGCAGTATTGTCTGAAGTCTGAAAGAGTTATTCCTCCAGCCTCTTTCTTTTTCTTCAGTAATACTTTGGCAATTCTAGGTCTTTTGTGGTTCCATATAAATTTTATTATGATTTGTTCTAGTTCTGTGAAATATGTCCTGGGTAATTTGATAGGGATTGCATTAAATCTGTAGATTGCCTTGGGCAGTATGACCATTTTAACACTATTGATTCTTCCAATCCAGGAGCATGGGATATCTTTCCATTTTTTTAAGTCTTCTTTAATTTCCTTCATCAGTGTTTTATAGTTTTCCGTGTATAAGTCTTTCAACTCCTTGGTTAGATTTACTCCTAGGTATTATATTACTTTGGGTGCTATTTTAAAGGGGATTGTTTCTTTACTTTCTTTTTCTGTTGATTCATCATTAGTGTAAAGAAATGCAACTGATTATTGATCGTTAATCTTGTAACCTGCTACCTTGCTGAATTCTTCGATTATTTCTAGTAGTTTTTGTGTGGACCTTTTAGGGTTTTCTATGTATAGTATCATGTCTGACATACTTTTTATATTACCAGATTCTGTTTTGTAGTTTGAAAGTTTAAACATAATTTTAAACATCCTATTTTAAATCTTGGATTAATTTTAAATTGATTTAATTTGTGGATAGTTACTAAATATCAAGACAATTTTTAAGAATGATTGAGTATTAAAAAATTGATTACAAAGCTTATATACCTTTACTTTTGAAATATTTTCTACGGTGCTCTGGAGTGGTTCTATCTTTGAGTCAGGTTAATGAACATGAATAATGAGTCATGTTACTGTTCCTTTTTGCCATTTTAACTAGGTTTAAGAGATGTGAGTGGCTGTGGAGAGTGGTGTAATTTGTATTTATGAGCTTTGATAGTTTGCTTGTATAGGACAGAATACTTGTATGGGACAGAAAGTCCTCAAATATCTACCTTTTTTTTTTTTTTGTAAAAGTACAGGTTAGTTACTTGGATTATTGTATGTGGTTCAGGCTATAGAAGGAGCGATACAGAGAAATACAAATGCTTATTTGCAGTTGTAAATTAAATGAGGTTTTCTACAAGGAGAAATGGGATTAGTTTAATCATATCCTGAATGGTTGTAGAATATATATGGAAAGTTTAAAAAGTTTGCAAAGAGGGAATTTTTATTGCATTGTTCATAATATCTACAAATACTAAGTGTGAAAAAAAGCACCAGAATGTATTTAAATTTTGACAAAGTTGACTTGGTTGTGGTGGGCTTAAACATAAGAAAAAAGCCTATAAAACCTTTACTGCCAAAAATCATCTTAATGGAAAGCAAGAATTTGGCTTTCAGTCTGTCTAAGTGATAAATTTGTCTTAGAACTCCTAATAAGAATATTATTAGGTGTTATTCTTTACCTTCCTTATAATCTGCCCAGACAACACAGATGTAAAATCTCACCAAAATAATATTAATCTGATTTTTGTTGGCTTGATTATATTTGCTGTTATTATTACTTTGTATAATATTGCTTTTATGAAAGAAAAAGAAAAAAGAAAGAGAGAAAAGAGGAGGAAAAGGGGAGAGAGAGAGAGGAAGGAAAATCAGACACATTTACAGGGTTTGTCCCCCATCAATAAAACCTGGCTTTGCCCATGTTCATTCTGGGAACAGTCAAGGTAGATTGCTTGGCTCAGAGGTATGGTTTGTGACAGTAGAGATGATCATTACTTTTTAACAAAAAGCAAAGATTCCTTACTTGTGAAAGAGCTAAGGTTCCTTACAATCATGTGGTCTTTTTCTCTGTTTATTTTATTTTATTTCATTTATTTATATTTGTTTATATTTGACTCTTTCATTAATGGACATTGTTTCTCGGGAACCTATGGTTCTATCTTAATAAACTGACCAAATGTCCTCTCAAAACTCTTTCAATTATGACTTCCCAAGGTCAAAACCTACGTTAAAAATAAATAAAAATTTTAGGGTACTTTTAACACCTAAAACTATCTTTCAGATTTCCCAGATGGCCCCTGAAAAAGCACAAAAAATTGCTATTTCACCTTATCGAAAAGGGATGCCAGTAATAATTAGGTTTTTTTTAAAAAAAAATAATAACTCCACATTTCTTAATTAGCTCAGCATTATTGTAGAAGATTGATGGAAAGAATTTACAACTCAGAAGAGATGTTCAACCTTCCCAAGTTTAAGTTAGAATAAGTAAATTTTTATTAATATAAATATTTCATAGATTGTAAGCTTTATGATAAGGCCCTGGAGATTTGTCAATGCCTTCATCGTCCACAATATAATATTACCTTCAGGGGAATCCTTGTTCAAACCTTTATGAAATAGTTATTTACACACCCCAATAGAGAATTTTACTCTTCTATAGTCTTATACTATTGGTTACTATGGTAAATTAACCACAGCCATCCAGTCTTATTATTGAACAGTTTTATCCTTTCCCCTGATACTTTCATCAAGACTCTGCTATAAAGCTTCAGGCTAAAATTTGTAAAAACAAAGCAAAACGGTCTCAGGGCCTTGTGGAAATAACTTTTCCATACACCGTGAACTATGGCTACTCCAGGGAACACACTCTTGGGTAAGACTTCAAGCTGATGATGCTTAGACAACTATCAAGCCATGCTATGGACTATTAGGAGTTACAGGAATCTTTTTAGCCTGCAAGTAGATGTATGTCATGAATGCAGATTGCTGAAAAAAATCAGAAAAATTAATGATCCAGGACTACATAATCTTATGAGGAAAATAGAACTGTGACTGTTTGGAATGATGTTGGTATCATTTTGGATTTTCTATTTTTTCTGATCTATGAAGCAGCTCTTTTTTTCTTAAGCTGTTCTTAACTCTAAGTTTGTTAGATTATGATTTTATAAATTGAAAATATCTTTGATGGTATTTGAGTCTCACTGAAGCCCACTCCCAATTCAAAAAAAAAAACATTTTTACGAGACTTCTTAGTTTTTATGGGAGTATATTTACATAGGCTCAAATAGAAGATGTCCTCATTTTTACTGGGATGCAATTGGATATACCAGGTGTTGAATCAAGATTATACCATACCTTAAGTATCGATTTTTAAATTATACTAATCTGATCAAGTATGGAAAGCTTACTTCTAAATAAAATAAATTGACTTTATATGTAGAGCCCATGCTTAAAAAATCCTCCCAAGAAAACTAGTTTGGTAGTTGTCTTACTTAGGGTCTCAATCTCAAAGGTGCTGAAGAGTTCTGTTTCTGTCAGGCAGTAGACCTTAAATTTGGGGGACTTTAAGAGAGAGGATGTAACTCAAATTTATAGATCCTGCAGAGAAATTCGGAGGAAAGTATGTTAGGCTTTATTTCCTAGCCCTGGGATATAATGACAAAAGTAGATAATTTTAAAGTCCAATCCAAGATTCCTTGAAAATTTCCAGACAGAAGTTCTTTGGACATAATTTACTAAATACTGTATGCTCAAGGAACCTTATGTTAATTACTACTCTTGTCGCACATGCATAAACAATCAGGCCAAACATAATGGGACCAGCTTTATTGTGATCAAGAATAATCTTTGGAGAAAATCACAAATATGTGGAAACTAAGCACAATCCTAAATAATCAGAAGGATAAAGAAGAAATCACAAAGGAAATTAGGAAATGCTTTGAGATGATGGAAAATAAAAACTCTATATACAGAAACTTAAGGAATGCAGCTAATGCAGTGTTTTTAAAATTTTATTTTATTTTTTATTGAACTATAGTCAGTTTACAATGTTGCATCAATTTCTGGTGAGCATCATAACATTTCAGTCATCCATATACATATATATATATATATTCCTTTTCATATTCTTTCTCATTGTAAGTTACATCAAGATATTGAAAATAGTTCTCTGTGCTATAGAAACTTGTTGTTTAGTATTTTATTTCTAAACCTACCAGGTATTAACAGTTATTTTGAAGGAATCTAAACCCAATTAATCTATGAATATGATGATTCTTAGATATTATTTTTCTTCTTCTTTATTGAAGTATTGTCAGTTTAGAATGTTGTGTCAATTTCTGGTGTATGGTACAATGCTTCAGTCATACATGAATGTACATATATTTTCATATTCTTTTTCACCATAAGCCACTACAAGATATCAAATATAATTCCATGTGCTATACAGTATAAACTCATTTATCTATTTTATATATACCAGTCAGTATCTGCAAATCTCGAACTCCAAGTTTATCCCTTCCCACCTCTTTTACCCCCTGGTAACCATAAGTTTGTCTTCTATGTTTGTGAGTCTGTTTCTGTTTTGTAAATAACTTCGTTTTGCTTTTGTTTTTTTCTAATTCCACATATAAGTGATATCATATGGTATTTTTTTTTCTCTTTCTGGATTACTTCACTTAGAATGACATTCTCCAGGGCCATCCATGTTGCTGCAAATGGCATTATTTTATTATTTTTATGGCTGAGTAGTATTCCATTGTATAAATATACCACATCTTCTTTATCCAGTCATCTGTCAATGGACATTTAGGTTGTTTCCATGTCTTGGCTTTTGTAAATAGTGCTGCTACGAACATTGGGGTGCAGGTATCTTTTTGAATTAAGGCTCCCTCTGGATATATGCCCAGGAGTGGGATTGCTAGGTCATATGGTAAGTCTATTTTTAGTCTTTTGAGTAATCTCCATACTGTTTTCCACAATGGCTGCACGAAACTGCATTCCCACCGACAGTGTAGGAGGGTTCCCTTTTTTCCACACCCTCTCCAGCATTTATTGTTTGTGGACTTTTGAATGATGGCCATTCTGACTGGTGTGAGATGATACCTCATTATAGACAGCTCATACAACTTAATAAGAAAAAAACAAGCAACACAATCCATAAACAGGCGGAAGAAATAAACAAACAATTCTCCAGTGAACACATACAAATGGCCAATAGGCACATGGAAAAATGCTAATGCAGTGTTTTGAAGGAAATATATGCCTAGAGATTCCTATATTATAGAAGAAGAAAGAGTTCAAATCAATAACCTAACCTTCCACCTTAAGAAAATGGAAAAAGAGAAACAAACAACACAGATCAAGCAGAAGGAAGGAAATAAAGATTTGAGTAGAAATAAATGAAATAGAGAATAGAAAACAAAGGAGAAAAATAAACAGAACTTCATGTTGAGTCTTGGAAATATCAGCAAAGTGGACAACACTTTATCTAGACTGAAAAAATAGAAGATTCAAATTCTGAAATCAGAAATGGGAGAGGAGGCATGATTCCTGACCTTACAGAAATAGAAGGTATTCTAAGGGAACAATTGTATGCCCCCAAATTAGATAACCTGGAGGAAATGGAAAAATTCCAAGACACAAACTACTGAATCTGATTCAAGAAGAAATGGAAAATCCTAATTGACCTATAAGAAAGAGATTGAATTAGTAATCAAAATCTTCCCACAAAGAAACATTGAAGACCAAAATTCTACCAAACGTCTGAAGGTTTAACACCAATCCTTGACAACCTTCCAAAAAACAGAACACTTGACAGCTCACTTTATGAAGCCAGTATTATTCTGAGACCAAAATCAGGCAAAGATGGCACATGAAAAGAAAATTATATAAAAAATTTCCTATGATTATAGATATAAAAATTCACAACAAAATGCTAGTAAACTAAATCTAGCAACATGTATAAAAATTGTATGCCACAAACAGGTGGGATTCCAGCAATACAAGGTTGGTTCGACATATGAGAATCAATCAATTTGATATACCATATTAATATAATAAAGGACAAAAAGCATATTACCATCTCAATAGATCAGAAAAGCAATAACCTAACACCGTTTCTTGATAGAAGTACTCAACAAAGTAAAAATAGAAGGAAACTCCTATGAAGGGCATCTTTGAAAAACCCACAGCTAACGTACTTATTGGCAAAAGACAGAAAGCTAGGATCTGAACAAGACAAGAATGTTTGCTCTTGGTACTACTATTCAGCATTGTACTGCAGGTTGTTCTAATCAGTGCGATTAGGAAGAAAAATGAAAGATATTGGGATTGAAAAGGAAGAAGTAAAACTATCTCTATTTGCAGATGACATGATTATGAATATAGAAAATCCTAAAAAATCAAACTTTTTGAGTTAGTTAACAACTTAAGTGTGTCTCTAGGATATAAGATCAACATGCAAAAATCAGTTGTAATTTCCATACATTTACAATGAGCAATCCAAAATGAAATTATGATAACAATTTTATTTTCAACAGTATTAAAATAATAGGATGGTGAGAAAGAAATTTAATAAAATAAGTGGAAAGTTCATTGTCTGAAAACTACAGACAGAGGTGAAATAAATTAAAGAAGACCTAAATAAATGAAAAGGTCTCCAATATTCATGCATTGGAAGACTTAATATTTTTACAGTGACAATACTCTATAAATTTACTTACACATTCAACACAATTCCTGTCAAAATCCCATCTGTATTTTCAGGAATTGACAAACTTATCTTATAATTTTTATGTAAATGCAAGGGAATCAGAATGATCAGAGGAATTTTTAAAAGAATAACAAATTTGAAGGACTCACAACTAAAAATTTTAGAACTTCCTACAAATGTATAAAAACCAGGACTGTGACATACTGGAATAAGGATAGACATATAAGTCAAAGGAATCGAATTGAAAGTCAATAAATAAACCCATATAATTATGGTCAATTGATTTTTGAAGGGGTGCTAGGATAATTCAGTGAAGAACAAATAGTCTTTTCAACAAATGATGCTGATACAACTGTATAGTGACACTCAAAAGAATGAAGTTTTATCCCTACCTCACACTATACACAAAAATAAACTCAAAATGGGCCAGACATCAAAATATAAGAGCTCAAACTCTAAAACTTTTCAGAAAAAAACATAGTTATAAAACCTGTGACCTTGGATTAGGCAATAATTTCTTAGATATGACACTAAAATCACAAACAATAAAAGGGGAAAAAGGATAAATTTGACTTAATCAAAATTAAATACTTTTGTGTTTCAAAGGGCACTATCAAGAAAGTGAAAAGATAGCCTACAGAATAGAATACGTTTGCAAATTATAGCTAATAATGGTCTAGTAAAGGTGATATGTAAGTAACTCTCACAACCAGTCAAAAAAAGATTGATAATGCAGTTTTAAAGTGAGCAAATGTGTCCACAAATGACATGATCATCTATGTAGAAAATCTGAAAGAATAAGCAAAAACCTATTATAAGTGGAACTAGTTAGTGATTTTAGCAAGATTTCAGGATGCAACATTAATAAACTAAAGCTAATTGCTTTTCTGTATACCAGCAGTGAACAAGTAGAATTTGAAATTAAAAACACATTATCATTTACATTAGCAGCCCAAAAATGAAATTTGTAAATCTAACAAAATATGTACAAGATCTATATGAGGAAAACTACAAAACTCTGATGAAAGGTGTAGAACTAAATAAATGGAGAGATATTCCAAGTCCATGGATAGAAAGACTCAATATTGTCAAGATGTCAGTTTTTCCCAAATTGGTCTATAGATTCAATGCAATCCCAATCAAAATCCCAGGAAGTTATTTTGTGTATATAGACAAACTTATTCTAAAGTTTATATGGAGCGGCAAAAGACCCACAATAGCCAACACAATATTAGAGGAGAACAAAGTTGGAGGACAAACACTACTTGATTCAAGAATTATTATAATGCTACAGTAATCAAGACCGTGTGGTATTGGTGAAATAATAGACAAATAGACAAATGGGAGCAGAATAGACAGCATAGAAATACACCCACATTAATACAGTCAGTTGATCTTTGACAGAGGAGCAAAGGCTATACAATAGGGGTAAAGATGATTTCAGCAAATGGTGGTAGAGCAACTGGACATCCACATGCAAAAATTAATCTAGACACTAGCCTTACACACTGTACAAAAAATTAATTCAAAATGGACCAAAAACATACATGTAAATTGTAAAACTAAAACTTCTAGAAGATAACATAGGAGAAAACCTGGATGATCTTGAGTATAGCGATGACGTTTTATATACAACATCAAAGGCACGATCCATGAAAGAATGAATTCATGAAAATTAAAACACTTCTGCTGTGTAAAAGACAGTATCAAGAGAATGGGAAGGCAAGTCATAGACTAGGAGAAAATATCTGCAAAAGAAACACATCTAGTAAAGAACTATTAGTCGAAATATACAGAAGACTTAAAACTCAACAATAAGAATATGAACAACCCAATTAAAAAATGGGCCAAAGATCTGAGCAGACATCTCACCACAGAAAATATACAGATGGCAAGTAAGCAGATGAAAAGATACTCAACATCATATACTATTAGGCAATTGCAAATTAAGACAAAAATTAGATACCATTAAAACCTATTAGATGGCCAAAATCCAAAACACTGACAACACCAAATGCTGGGAGAATGTGGAGCAACAAGAGCTCTCATTGATTGCTGGTGGGAATGCAAAATAGTAGAGCCACTCTGGAAGACGACTGGGCAGTTTCTTATGAAACTGAACTTACTCTTACCATATGATCCAGCAGTCTCACTCCGTGATGTGTACTCAAATGAATTGAAAATGTATGCCCGTAAAAAACCTGTACACAGAGGTTTATAGCAATTTTACTAATAATTGCCAAAACTTGAAAGCAATCAAGATGCCCTTCAATATTACATTCTGGAAAAGGCAAAACTATGGAAATATTTTAAAAGATCATTGCTTTCCAGGTGTGGTAGCTTGGAGGAAGATGAATAGGCAGAGCACAGAGGATTTTTTTAGGGCAGAGAAAATACTCTATATGATATTAAAATTATGGATATATATCCATATATATAAAAATATACATTTGTCCAAACCCATAGGCTGTACAACACAATTTCTGTTGTATTCTGAAAATGCTGTTTCAAAAGTGTACTTCAACAGAATTAATCATATTACAATTGAATGGAATCTTAGACATAGTAATAAACTCAAACACCTAAGTTTACAAGTAAGGAAAATAAATCCCTTAGTAGTTCAGTGCCTTTTAAAAAGTCGCTAGTTAGTGCTAAGTTGTAACTTAGTCATTGAGTGCTAAAGTAAGATGTTAATTTCACTTCCACCCCATCATCTCAGAAGACACTTTCACACTGTGATAGTTTACTGTTTGATCCCAAAACACTTCTATAAACAGATTTTTGGTTAAATTTGGCAAATGTGGATATGGTAACCAATTGATTTATTTTTGGAGACCATCTCTGTTACCAGGATATAAAAATTCAAGTTAGACAATTGAAATGATTTCAGAATAAAATCTCTTGTATTCTTTTAACTTTATTTTTACTTAAAGTATAAAAATGTAAAAATTTAGAATTTGTACCTAAGATAGTCATTAATAATGCCATTTTATTTTCCCCTAAGGGATAAGCTAACCCTGTTATGTAACTGATATTAATGATTATACACAGAGAGAAAAGCTCAATTTATTTTAAGACACAAATAATGTCAGAATCAGAGCTAGTTTCCAAAGCAAATGGTTTGATGGTGTGATGTAGTCAAGTACTTTCATATAATTCTATGAAATGGATTGTAAAAATAAATCATTTCATTTGCCATTTATAGCTTAATTTAATGATGCTACCATTTCCTTGACAAATTGCGTGCAGGGAAAGGAATGAAGCCTAGCTATTTGTATAACAAGAGTATAAATATGTTTGTATTGAGCAAGTAGGAGTTTATCTGATGTGTACTTGTATTCTAGTGAAATGATCTTCACTCTCACAGCGAAGAACTTTATTGAAAACTAAGAATCAAGACAAGGTTTTTACTAAAATATCAACTTTTTCTAGGAATCATATATAATTCTCTTGCTTTTATACCTCCTGAGCAGGCAGAAGACACTTCTAGTTTCTGTTAAAAATGATATCTATGATTATTGTTAGTTTACAAAGAAGATGTGAAATGCAGTTTCATTCTACAGAAGGCAAGATAGATGCCTCTGCTCATTCTTTCATGGATTCCATCATTATGTTTGTGAGATATTCCTTAACATCTAAAACTTACACTGAGAAATTGTAGTAGAAGTAGAAAAAAGATAAATCAATAAATAATGTTGAATGTTAATTAATTTTATCCCCGTGGACTTCTGTGTACTCTGTAATATTTGCAAAACAGTTGCTCCAACTTTCAATGTCTACATCACAACTGAAATATCCACCAACAAAGCCACGTACAGAGAGAAACAGAGGGTCATATGATTCTTACGCTGAATTTTGATCTGTGAACGACTTCAAGATTTCATGAGTCCTTAAGAAGATAACACAAACAAATGCAAAAACAAAACCTCTCTATCCCATTGTCAGAAACTTTAGAGAACTCTGCCTTGGTAATACTGAGAACCCCTCTCATTTAAAACTACCTGTTAAATTGTTTGAGTGTTTCATAAATTTTTTTTAACTTGACACTGATTTGTTCAGGCAAAGCACTTCTTTTATGCTTATAGTTCGGGAAGTGCTAACTCGGAGGTATGCAGTGTAAACAAATTTTGAATGCCGGACTTCTAACTAGCTTCATTTATGAAGTTAACGAATATTTATTGAGTGCCTACTATGATAAACACTTTTTTTGTTTTAGAAACTGGTCACTGTTTATGTTCTTTTCTCTGCCTTTCAAAATCATCATAGCAAAATTCTAAAATCCTCAAATTCTGAAAACCAATCACCTTGTTGTACTTAGTTCAATTCTCAACTAAACGTTCATTACAGTAGGTCATTAATGACAGTGCATCCTCCTCAGAATTTAGGGAAGACCTGCCTTTTTTTAGTTCATAAGCAATGGCTTTCATGAGTAAAATACTTCCCAACAGTCCAATCTGGAATCCTATCCAGCTTTTCTTGGGGTTAAGATGCTGAAAGTTAGTTTATACTAATTGCAGACATGTTACCTGGGAGGAATAGTATGTTAGGCACTATAATTATTACAGCTTAGTAGGAATTAGCAACCTAATCCCTGAAAAAAAATCCTGAGAAGATGGAACAGAGGCAGGTAATTTTTGATGGGGAGAAGAGATTTCACACAGTTTCTTTTGAGTAGTGCTGTTCTTAGAAAAAGCCAGGCTGGGTGGTGGTCTGTTCCTGGGAGAAAAGCCCCCAAAATGCATAAAAGAATAGAAATACTTTAAAATCACAAAGATTAAGATATTCAGAAATAACCATCATTAGTATTAAGAGGCTATCGTTCTAGATATTTTTGTATACACATAGCAGAAAGATAGAAAATATTTTTATCAGACAGGGTTAAATTAAAGAATCTGAATCTATGACTTGTGGCGTAAAGGTTTTATTTTAGGAACTAGACCTTGTATTGTTGAGGGAGCAGCTGTGGAAGTGAAGGGACAAGCAACCAATCTGAAAAGCCAGGCAAGTCCAGTTAAGTGGGAAGCTGTGTCTGTGTGTGGCTTCTGCGTCAGTGCTCTGTTACCAGGTGTCTGCTAGTAAGTTCAGGGTTGCTGTTAGTCAACAGGGAGAACTGGATGCAGAGCAGAGGAGACCAAGGATAAGCTAGAAAGCAGCACCCTTGTCTCTATCAGTACACCTAATCACAATGAATTCAGAGAATAATGGCTGCTGCATCGTTTCTGTCTTCCAAATCTTGTGCAAATTCATTGTTTGGACAACTAGAACTCAGACCATCCAGGGAGGAGAGTTCTGGGAAGTGTATGTCCAGCTTAGTCAAGTTGATACAGTACAAACTACCACAAAGTATTTATGAAAAAGAATCACATTACAAATATGATTTTAGAATATGGTGTTCAATTTTATTTTTCTTGAACAGAAGAAAAAGAAACTGAAGGAATTCAGATGTATGTTTCTTCAAGACAAGATAGTTTTTATTCTAAATGATCTCTTTGGAGATCAAATAAATTTTGAATGCATTAAAGGATTGGAGCTATGGCCATTTTTTAAACTATCTGTTTAAATTTTAAACAGTTGATTGAAATTATAGCATAAAAAAGAGTTAATTTTCTCTCTCACAATTTTTCCTACCCCATCCTCATTTTCTGATTTATTTTTAAATTTTAATTTTTAAAAATACATTACAATGCATAACAATTTTATTCTGCCCACTACCATTCATTTTGGCACTGACTTAGTATTATTCTATGCTTACATGAATGCAGTGTTCATCACCTGGATTTTTGCCGTGCCCATTACTGCATTCTTTGTTCTAAGTAATTTCTTAATTGTTTGGATTTTCTTGTCAATTTGTTCTTTTAAGAATGGCTTAGCGTACTGTCTTCCCTAGATCTTTACTTCTTGAGAATTAATGCTTGTTGCCTTTAGATTTGTAAAACTTCTTGACTTATTATAATGTTCTTGAGACATAATTTCTTTCCCTAAAAATGTGTGTCTATGACCCATTGTCTTCTGGCATTAAGGATTATTGTGGGAAAATCTGAGAATAGTATGTTTTTCTCCCTGTGGATGAAGTGCGTTTCCTGGATACTTGAGATTCTTTATTTACAGTTGAAGTTGAAAAATTTTAGCAAGATATGATCTTTTGTACTTTCTTAGAATGGTTGGTGAACTTTTAATCTAGATTCAGTTATTTCTACAATTCAGAGAAATTTTCTGATATTAATAGATAATCATATCTACTCCATTTGTTGAGTTTGATCTCATTCATTTTAAATAGACTATTTTTAGAGAAATTTAGGTTTACAACAAAACTGAGCAGAAAGTAGAGAGATTTACTTTACCCTACACACACATGTACACACACACATACATTTGTCACAATCAATGACTCTACGTTGACACAGAATTATCACTCAAAATCCAATTGACATTAGCGTTCACTCTTGCTGTTGTACATTCTGTGGGTTTTTACAAATACATAATGATATGTATCCACCAATAATATAGTGTCATACAAGATAGTTTCACCACCCTAACAATTCTCTGTGCCCTGCCTAT
Source organism: Camelus ferus (assembly GCF_009834535.1). Classification (NCBI taxonomy): domain Eukaryota; kingdom Metazoa; phylum Chordata; class Mammalia; order Artiodactyla; family Camelidae; genus Camelus; species Camelus ferus. The sequence goes on from NC_045732.1 coordinate 23,612,191, forward strand.
TTATCCCTCCCTCTCCCCTAACCCCTGATAACCACTGATATTTTTTTTCATCTTCATAGTTTTGCCTTTTCCAGAATGTGATATAGTTGGAATCATACAGTAGGTAGCCTTTTCAGATTGGCTTCTTTTACTTCATGTTCTGTTTGCTGTTACATGTTTTACATATCTGGAAGGTTTTTTTTTTTTTTATTCATCTTGCCCACGATTAGGCATGCAGTGCAGAATTCAATTTTTTCTTTGCCTGACTCTTTTCATAATATTTGAGCATCAGTTTGAGGACTAGATATTAGGGTGTGTAGTATCTTGGAAGACAGGAAAATTCGATTGAGACTCTGTGCAGTCTTTGTTAGAAAATGTGGTCTTTACTCTTTCTCTTAAGAATTCCTTCACCTTCTTAAGTCAGGATTAGCTCTCTCCACTCGGGGTGTGTCCTATGTCCTGTGGAGGTACAGTCAGGCTTCAAATCACTTGCCCAGTTGTGTAAATGTGGAAACTTTACTTCCTTTCGACAGAGGTTTTAATTCTACTTCATACTTCATTTCATCACTCATTCCGAGTCGGAAGAGGAATTAGATAACAGCATCTGCTAACTTTGCTTCTCTCTCAGATCAGGGGTATTGGTGAGAGTTTCTATGACTGCCAATTCATTCGTCTTGCTCAGAAGTGGATCTCTGGTCAGCAGACTTTTCAGTACTGCTCTGTTACAAGATTCTGCCTTTTCTCCTTAGTTATAAGTTTTTGAAGCTTAGTGCTTTAAGTCATGTTCCTTTCTTTCTTTGACTAGAACTAATAACTTCTTTTGCTGATGTTTACTGTTATTTTCACTAATCTTATTAAATGTTAGAAGAGGAAAGTGATTTACTTTCATTCCACTCTGCTTATCTAGTTAACCCCCTCCAACTGAATTGAAGTCCTTGAGTATTACGTGGCAGATTCTGTTCTTTGTTCCGTTTACTAGTTGTGTTACTTTGGGCATCTTACTTAACCTCTGTGGTATAAGTTTATTCACTACTGGATGATATAATATTCATCTTATAGGCAGGATTCATTGAGATAATATATGTAAACACTTAACACAACCTTAATTAAGATACTACTGGAGTAGTGTAGGTAAGGGATGATGCTGGTTTTGATGAGATTAGTAGCAGTGGAGAGGGGCAGAAGTGGGCAAAGCTAAGATATTTTTGGAGATTGACATGACAGGACTTGGTTCAGGTTGTGAAAACTGAGAAACTGAGGTTTAAATCCTGACTCTACCTTTTAGGACTATGTGCAACTGTATTAATAGCTTTGAGTCTCAAATTCATTTTCTGAAAGATGGAAGGTCTAATTGTGAAAATTAAGAGAATACATACAAACCTCCTAGTGTAGTGCCTGACAAAGCATAAATAGTCAGTAATTCTCAGCTTATTAGCAATAATTACATTAGCATTAATATTATAATTCATATTAGTATCAATATTTAATTCAGTTGAAAGAAAGGAGATCCTAATTGATTCTTAGGCTTTTGGTAGTTTGGTGAAAAGGGGTGTCACTTACTGAAATATGGGAAACTGATGAGGAAATATTTGGGATGGGGCAGCAAATCATGAGTTCTTCTAAGTTTTTCATATATGACAAGGCAAAGTCTCTTTGACATCCTGGTCACAGTTTCTCCACGAACTCCAGTTTGTCATTTTCCATTTTAAAGTTTGTTGTCCCAAAGCGGAGACAGAATTAATATATTGTCAATTAGGACCATGCCTCCCTTATTTTTAACACACTATGTTTATTGATCCAATTTAAAGCGTAATTTTTCCCTTTAGAAGCAATTTCTCACTCTTGCATTATATTAGCGCTAGAAGGTCTACAACCCTGATGAAGAATTCATGCTGAAGGATATGTCAAAGGTCTTGACCCTTGTGATAACTCATGATAAGCAGAAGAAAATCCACTTTCCAGGTCAAAGAGTATTATGGCACAAGTTCAGATCAGACATTTGATTAAGTTTATATGACTTCTAGGACTTGAATGCTGGCATGTCCCGTATTTTAAGTAGATACAAAATAATGAATTTTTATTTAAATGAAGAATAAATATTCTCTGGGATTCTCCCCAGAGCCTGGTTGTAATGTGCCATGCATAAATAACTTACATGGCATAACTGGCCAAGAATAAGCTTTCCTAAAGTTCCATTCATTAATTGATTGATTCATTCAGAAGTTATCTTGAGAACTTAAACCATGTGGTAGGCACTATTCTAGGAACTGGGGAAATGTCAATGAATTGAAGATTTGCTGCTCAACTTGTATGTCCTCTCTGGCCAACAGAATCTTGAAGACAATGATCAATGAAGCCGTTTAGTTTGAATATTTACCCTTGACAACTGTTAGTCATGTTCTTTTCATGTAGGACCAGGTCAAGACAACTAAGTAGATTAGTTTAAAATGACACTGTCCACACTATAGAGTTAAAATGAGACAGTCCATGAAGCAGTTGACTCAAAGCAGTGTGTGGTTGCGGTCAGGGAGGATCCAGAGGATTACGCTAAAATATATTACACACTATAGATAGCATGCCTTTTGGTTCTGATATTTCCTTTAAATGATTCTCACTAAACTCTTGGTGAATTACTTAAAATAGTTAAAGGGAAATGTCTCTGATCTAGTGTTATAAAGATTCTCTTTGCCATTCCAGTGTCCACACGGGTCTGCATCAGATTCCCACTTCTTTTTACCAGGTTTTTGTACTAACTGCAAAGGTTCTCAATATCCAAATCCAATTTTTCTGAAAGCTTGCTCTTTAATACATAGTCTTCACCTGATTTTCTATAGCTCTAGCTACTGCTGCTCTGAATTTCCTAATCCGCAGATCCTTCATCCACTGCCAGATCTTCCATTGTGTCCTTGACAGAACATCTATTGTCTGTTACCCCAGGAAGGGCTCTTCCCTCTCTGTTTCCTGTCTGCTGCTTGTTCTCTGGGATTCAGTGCTTTACATGTTCTTACCCAGACTGTAGTAGGTGGAAAGGGTTATGGCCTGCCCTCAATTTGACAAAAATAAAACAGCCTGCAAGTTTAATAATGTTTTTTAAGTCTTCCCCTCCTATTTATTGCTCACTCTTTGCACCAAATCTCCTCATCCAGACCACCTGCTGTGACTAGCCAAAGTCCTTTTTCTCTTGTCCTACTTTCTCACTGACATATATTGAGATATATTAACTTATCTCTGAATATTGTGGTATTTTTGTAAATTTTTTCAGAATCCGTTTTTGATTAGCTATACACTGTTCCTAGAACCTTTTTACTGTTATCTTCATCTAGTACAGTTTATTTTATTTTAATCCCTTTAAATCATCTTCTTAATCCCTGTTCATGGTGGCTGGCAGCTTTGCACAGAAATGCCTTATGCAACCCTAAATGAAGAGGCTGAGGGAAAATGACAGGTCCTTTCAAAGCTGGGGCTTTCTCCCTGTCTTACATACATGGAAAGCATTTTTGCTTTCATGGTAGTTGCAGCAAACACACATAATCTAGATTTAAATATTTCTTATATTGCACACTTGTTAAGTTTAGAACCTATTACCTAATTTATAACTTATGTTAAGATCAAAATACTGTATGTTAAATTGACTTAGAAGTGACTCTTGTACGTCAAAAATTAGTTTGATAGTAAAGATTATTTAGAAATGAAGTTCAAGTGTATTATCTGGGCCCAAACATATTCATTCAAGAAAGCAGTTTTCAATTTTAGTAGTGTAATAGCTGAACACTACTGAAACAAATTTTATTTGCAAAACTTCCTTAATCCATTTCCCTGAATCAGATATTCAAGCTCTCAAAATTCTGCCAGAATTATATTCTAAACTGCAGATCTAAGTAAATTATATCCTGTTTAAACCCTTTGATGTGTTTCCTCACATAAAGGATAAAGGATAGAACCTTTTAATATGGACCACAAAGATTTCCATGATAAAACCTTAGCCTGTGTGTCCAGTATCAACTCTAAGCACACAACCCCACTCAGACTCTAAATACTAACCATATTATTCTGCTATATCATTTCCTCTTATTACCCTGTCATCTGGTCAGGCATCTTCATCAAGAAACTGGAAATTTGTTTCCCATACTTGTTTTCAATAATGAAGTTGGTATGTGCTGGTAAATAATCTCAAACACTGAGACACTGGAGAAAATCTCTGGTCTCAGTGGTCCTATGATTTTTCTTTCCATAACCAGTAAATGCTCAACACTGAAAGCAAGTCTGTTATATTCTAAAGAGTAGGTACCATCATTATTCTTAGACAGCCTGGTCTAGACATTAAAGTCCAGCTTGGAGTCCATCTTCTGCTGCTATTGTCAAGCTCAGTGACTGTCTGAAAATCTGTCATATCATGCTATTCTTGTTATCAATGTTTGGAATATGTGAATTCTAACAAAATTAATATTTTGAAATAGAACCATTATGTGTCTAGTAACTGCATAACCCTACCTGTAGTTTGAAAATACAGCTAGTTAATAGGATTACCTGAATATTTATATCTACATAGTCCATTAGATTTACATGAAAGGATTTTCTTCTCTCTTGACCTAGGTTAGCCAAATATTGCCAGTGTTCAAACATTAAAATCCATAATTTACTCAAAAGTGAGATGTCCAAATTTTGCTAATGTATTTCAGTTTTGCACAGGTAGTATTCCATTTTTGACATTGTATTTTCTTTTAAATTGGAGTATCTTTTTCTTACTACCTCACCATTCTCTCACCCACTGAAACATTTTCCACTTTGTGAATCTCTTTGTGGCTTCCGTTGCTTATTCTGCACTTGTTCCATGAAACTTCAAACAAAAGATGTGTGACAGAGGAACAGAACAGAAATTAGAGAGAGAGCTTTGTGTCTAAGTTATCTTTTTTTTTTTTCCAGTCACAGTAATAAAAATAGATACCATTCATTCAGGAACAGATCACTTAGGATCAGAAAGAAAGACTTCTTTTACATTTGATACTGGAGAGTATTTTTAGGCAGAACTGGTCTATTTAGAATACCAAGGTACCCAGTGTTTCCCAGATTTTTTCACCAGAAAAAACTCATAAAGACTTCTTTTTACTGTGTCAAGACATATGACTTAGCATTGGTTTTTCAGTATATGTTGGATGACTGGGAATAGTCCTCTCTAATAACTCTGAAATCCTAAGAGCCAGGGTAGTATAATGTTTGAGAGCACAGACTCTGGTTTAATTCCTAGCTCTGCAACTTCCTCGCTGTGTGGGCAAATCACTTAACCTCTATATGCCTCCGTTTCTTTAACTGTAAAATGGAGATGATAATGGTATATACTTCATAAGGTTGTTACAGGTTTTTGTTTTGTTCCAGCTTTATTGACCTATTATTGACATACAATATATGTAAGTTTAAGTTGTACATTGTGATGACTTGATACACTTACATATTGCAAAATTATTATAAAATTGCAAAGGTTAGTTAACAGCTCCATCCCCTCACATTATTAATATTTTTCATGTGGTGATAATATTTAAGATATGCTCTCTTAACAACCTTCAAGTATATAATGTAATATTGTTAACTACAGTCACCATACTATATATTAGATCTCCAGAACTTATTTATTTTGTAGCTGGGAGTTTGTATCCTTTGACCATCTGCCCATTTCACCCATCCCTGAGCCCCTCCCTGGCAACCACCTTTCTACTGTCTATTTCTATGGGTTCAGCTTTTTTAGATTCTCCCTATAAGTGAGAACACATACTGTTTGAATATTCTTGGCTCCCTTGTCAAGTATTAGTTGACACCATATGCATAGCTTATTTCTGGGCTCTCGATTCTCTTCCATTGGTGTATGTGTCTGTTTTTATGCCAGAGCCATACTCTCTTGATCACTGTACCTTTGTAATAAAGTTTGAAATCAGAAATTGTGATGCCTCCAGTTTTATTCTTCTTTCTCAGGATTTCTTTGGTTATTTGGGGTCTTTTTTTAGTTCTATACAAATTTTAGGGCTGTTTTTTCTATTTCTGTGAAAAATGCCATTGGAAATTTGATAGGGATTGTATTGAGTCTATAGATGGCTTTAGGTGGTATGGACATTTTAACAGTATTAATTCTTTTGATTCATGAACACAGAATATCTTTCTGTTTATTTGTATCTTCTTCAATTTGGTTCATTCATGTCTTGTATTTTTCAGTGTGCAGATCTTTCAATCTCCTTGGTTAAATTTATTCCTAAGTATTTTTTGATGCTATTGTGATGAGTTGCAAACCAGTTAATTTACATCAAGTGCTTAGATGAGTGGCTAATATATAGATAGCACCATGTAAATACTTGATATTATTACTGTCTTTACCCATTTTAGCTCTTCTCCCCCAAATAATATAAGGATTTAAAGTAGCCCTTTGTAGACTAGGACTTAGAAAAGGCACTCTTTCTCTTCTTCCCAGTAGTTGATTGTAGTTAACAACTGAAATTTAACCTTTGGAAAGTTACCATAGTGTAATACAATCAGTGTAGAGCCTAAATTTGCACAGTCCGATAGGGTAGCCAAATATGGCTATTTAAATTAATTAAAATTAAAAATTTAGTTCCTTAGTTGCACTAGCCGTATTTCAGATGCTCAGTAGCCACATGTAGTAAGTAGTTACTGCGTTGGGTAGCACAGATATAGAACATTTCCATCATTGCAGAAAGCTTTTTGAATACTGCTAATGATCAGATTCTGATGCTCTGTTTGTGTTTTCTTTCCTCCTAAACAAAAAATGGTGTGACTCATTTCTGTCCAGGTTATATCAAATCTACTTGGTCAAGGTGCACCTTCAGTCCTTCCCATTTTTCCCTCCTGCAACTCTTCTCCCGTTTACAGTGTATTAGTCATCTAGGAATTACTCAAATTATAAAGAAGTAGATTTACTGAACATAAACAAAACACTTCCTCTTGGAAATGGACACTCTTAACCCCTCTCCCAAGCAAGGAAAAAACACTGAGACTTGTCATTATATTGTCTACATATTCAAGTTCTTAGATTTTGCATTTTCTAATCAATAGAGTGTTATGATATAAATATCTGAATTGAATTTTTGCATTGAAAGTAGAGGACAATTTTGTTCAAGTTCAGGTTAATTTAAATTATTATGCTATTACCTTATCTAATGACTTAAGTCCCTCTCCCTTCCTTACTATTACATAGTTCTCTGAAATTTTACTGTTAAGTCTTTACATATATTTTAGAGGTCTTACTAATTCTATCTTAATCTTTTTCCAGTCTAAAAATAATCATGAAGCTAGAAGTAAAAGAAAATTGGAGGTTTTTCTAATTTGGGTTTTCTTAAAAGCAGACTCTTAAGGCAGGGATTTGGATAGAAGTACTTTATTTGGAAGGCGGTCCCAGGAAGGACTATGAGAAAGTGAGACAGGGAAGGGAATAAAGCCACTGTAGGGAAAGCCAATAGGTTGTTGTCTGTGGGCAACTGGAGCTCAACCTGCTGGAGACCTTTAAGAGACTGTATGGAACACAACTCAGAGTTACCCCATAGAGAGGTAAAAAATCTAGGGTGCTTATGTACAGACTCCTGCCCCTTAATGATGGAGAGTAATTCTTGTGATGGTCCCCCTACATACTTCCTGTCTGCCCCACTAATGGACTGAGCAGGATTCTGAGGCAGGAGAAGGTCCTAGGCAAAGAGATGCAAGTACCTGGGCATGAAATCTGTCTCTGGTGTAGGCAACAGGTTACAAATAGGGTATCAACACCATCTGCTATAGCTGACTACTATACATGGTTTAAGTATCAACTTAAACATGTATTTAAATAACAGTACAGGAATATGTATCAAAATCCTCTGAGTAGGCTATGTCCTTTTAACTTTACAAGCATGTTTCTGCACATTTATTTTGAGGAAACAGATAGGCAAAATACTAAATGTAATGTTATTTATAATTGTAGACCATAAAGAATAAACTAATTCCAAAAATAAAGTATTGGTTAAATAAATTCCTCATATTCTTATTAAATGCAGTCAATAGAAAACATGATTATGAATACTTACATATATGTAATGTATATAGAATGTCCATGGTGCATTAAAAAGCATAAAACAGATTGTAAAAGATCATATATGGTATAGCTCCAATTATACACACACACGCACGTGTGCACACATGACTAGGCAAGAAATAATGGCTGGAATATTACACAAAATAATTAACAGTCATTACCGCTTGGTTATAGGTTTAGAGGTAATTTCAATTCCTTTATTAATGCTTTTATAAATTTTCTGCAATAAACATTATTTTTATAACAAGAAAAATCATTAAGTGCAATTTTAAAGCAAAATTAACCTATTTTAATACTGATACTTTCACACCTGAAATTCTATTGGCTTTTTATGTATAATTGCAAGTTAAATTCTAAATGTAGCAATTACACACAAGAGCATGCCACATTTTTCTTTTTCTCAGAGTAGAAATATGTGTAATCTTTGGGAGAACTTGATTGTAAACATGTATGTGCTTTGAATGCAATAAGGCAGATTGCAGCTAAAGTTATTTTCTCTGCCTAAGTGGAATGATGTTGTGATTTAGCCTGTAGGACTCCCCTGAAAATGGATTTTTGAAGGCAGATAAACTGTGTCCCTGGATAAAATAGGCTTCTGACATATATTAAAATGAGCTGGTTATTGACCTGTTTGTATGCAGCATATGTTATTTCTTATGGCAACATCATCTTCTCAGCACTGCCAACACTGTAGACAGTGATAAATTATTAAGAATGACTCTGGAGAAGGATAGTGTGTTGAGGTTTGTGGAATATGGCAGAAAGCATATGGAGAGACTGTTTCTTAGCCACGGCCTACTTTTCTAATGTCACAGTCCTATAATACACTTAAGAGAAGAGTGAGTCAGTCTAAATCCACCATCTTACACATACCCTTTCCGTTCCTAATAGCAAAATAACTCAGAAAGAATGGATCAGTCATTCATCATCCTAATTGCATGATAATTAAAAATAAAATGAATTTTAAAATGCTATCCTATGTTGCAGGTGTCAAATGCATGATCAGGTTGGCCACGTCAACTGGAGAAAACCATTCACATAATTGTGTTTGATTCCTCTTCTGTGAATGAAGTACTTGAACAGGAAAATCCATGTTTTAATACTTCCACAAACAGCAAATAGAATTAAGTTTTAATGAGTTCATAGTTCTTCTCAGAATCTGATCTGAGGAAATGGCCAGAAATTTTAGCCATCTTAGGCACAAGAATTTTATTCACAAAAGTGTCTGTAACAATGAAAATTTGATAGCAATTTAAATAACAATAGCAAAATAGTTTAAATTATGTCATTCATACTATCACATATTATTCATGTTTTAAAACAATGTTACTGAAAAAGATATTTAGTGGCATAGAAGAACATTACTGTGCAATATTAAATTAAAGATACATACAGTATTCACATGCATTTTCACCCCTGTTATGTAAAAATACATGTGTGTTTATGGGTAAGAAGAAGAATAAAAGGAAATAAAATACCAGCTACAGTTATCCATGGGTTATGGTTTTATTAGTGATAATTTTCTTCTTTGTTTCAGTCTTGGATTACTTGCATTATCTATAATGAGCATGTTTTATTTTTATTAGTAGAAAATGATAAGCTAAAGAAAAGATAATATACTAAGAATTTTGCCTGAATTCCTCTTTGACCCTGTCTCGGTGCATTCAGAATCGGCCATTTGAGTCATCAGCTAAGAAGCAGGTGCCCAAATGTGAAAGTAATTGGATTTCACACAGCATTTTCCATGGGGCAATTGAATCATGACTGCTTAAAAACATGCCTTTGGAAAATTTGTTCCAAAGAGTTCTTAAATCTGTGTATTAGCACAGACAATTCTTTCAATAACTATGTGTTCACTGTCCACTGTATACTCGACATTGTACTATCTCTTGTAACAAACAAGTAAAATTATCTGTACCTTTAAGGAAGTTGAAGTTCTAAAGAAGGAAAAAGATAAATAAAACAGTGGGTACACAATTAAAAAATTATGGTAGTTCTCTGCTAAATAACGTGGTGGACTCTGTTAATATTGAGGTTCAGAAAAGAGAATTGTGTAATTCTCAATGCAGACTGAAGTATTTACTATGCATGTTCAAAGGTATATACTTTTAATAATTTTCTCCTGCTACTTCTCCTTGTAGGAAATCTTTGAGTTTCTATCTGGACTACAGATAGTTGGAGATATAGGTTAGAGGACTTTCAGGCAAAGTACAGGTTAACCAAGTCTGAGCTATATTTAGCAAGAAGACTGGGTAAATTGTCATGCTAGAGTCAGCACTTTCCAAAAGAGCATTAAAGCAGAAGTCAAGACACTTGGGTTTGTTGACCAAGCTCTGCAGGGGACTAAGCTGTCTGGACCTGCCATTTAACTTCCCTAGAACTGTTTCCTTATCTGTCGCCTAAGGCAGCCAGATAATTGGCAAGGACCTTCCAACTTTTAACACTTTCAGTAAGTCATAAAATTACAAAAGGACTGGAATACAAAGTGTAGATAATTAAGTGAGAGGAGGCGTCTTCAGATCAGATTTCTCCTGCATGTATTATCTCTTCTTTCCCCTTGCCACCAGTGCCTACCTTCTCTAGATGGTAGTCTCCAACACATTTTCCCCTTTCTCATCTCCTACTAGATCCTATCTACTCAAAATCTTAATCCTATCCCAGATTCTCTCTCAAAACCTTCTGATTGCCAAATCTGTGCCATTGCTTTTTGATAATACAGCAGTCCTTAATCAGTAGTGACTGTTTCCTCTTGCTTACAATGGAAAGAAAGAATAGGGATTTGGAGTCTCACAGAACTAACTTAGAATCCTAATTTTATCATTTCTTTTTTGTATGTCCTTGAGCAAGTTAGATTTCCTCCTTGACCTTAGTTTCTACATCTAAAAAATAGAAGTAACACACCACATGAATCTAATGAATTTTGTTAGAATTGACTGCTATCACATAAATAAAGTGTCTGGCACTTGATGCTCAAAAAATGAGACAATCCTCTCATTCTTCTCTTGGTTTCTGAGCTGCACATGTTTGGTTATACCTCTGTTTGCTTCATCATTGAAGCAGTCATTGCTCTGGTTGACTAATGTACCTCATCTCTTAGCTGAAATGCGGATGTTCTGTAGGTACTGTTAGTGATCTTCCACTTGAAAATGTCTCTCCCAGAGTTTACATCCATTCTTACAGTCTCCTGTTGCATTCTACACCTCTACAAAACCAGGCCAGATACTCTACCAACCCCACATTTCCAAATACCTAATGGAAGCTCCATTTGGATGTCCAATCCCACTCTAAATCAGTATATCCCAACCTATGTATTTCATCAGTCTTGTCACGTTCCCCATACTACAGCAATTTCTTCTGTGACTTGACTTTGTCTTAATGTTATTACTATTAAACTTTCAATATTATTTGATTCATTCTTTGGCCCCCAATCCATATCCCAATAAGTAGTCTCATACTTTTTGTTGTTTTTGTGGGTGGAATATATGATAGGAATGATCATAGCATTCATTTGTCTTCAAGCTCTAGACCCAACACTTACTAGCTGTGTAGTTGTATAATTGTATTATCCTTGGGAAAAATAAATGACTTGAGCATCAATTTTCTCATCTGTGAAAACTGAGTAATAAAAGCTATTTCATGGGCTTCTTGTTGGTGATGTGAATATTCTTTTTGAAATAATAAATGGTTATAGATAAATGAATAGGTAGGTGGGTAGGTATATAATTTGCAGTGCTTCTTCCTGCCCCCATCATAGTTCTGATCCAATCAATTTGATGTCTCTATTTAACCTTTTGAAGCAGCCTCATACCCAGTCTCCTCGCCTCTACTTCTTTCTTTATCAATTATCTAAAATAACATTAACTTTCCCAACTTAATACAGTATTTTTGATAGTTCCTCATTGCCCATGAATGAATTCTAAACCTATTCTCCTAGTTGACTTTAGGGAAAACCGGTAAGGGAAGGAAAGTAATATTTATTAAACATATGTTCTATCTGAGGCATCATGTAGGGTAGGCTTGGAGCCAAGATTCAAACTCCGGCTGCTTAACGCCAAAGCCCATAGATAGCATACTGCTTTCCAACAAAGTAAAGTTATAAAATATTTATAATATTATTACCCACTACTATCACGAGTTTCATTTGAACCAAACTTAAGAGTTTCTGAGTATTGGGAATAAAGTAGGTAGCCTTCAAGTGTTCTTCTCTAATATGGTTATTTGCTTGCAAATTACTGAGACAATCTCACAGAAATTTCATGGTTCAGAGAGTAACAGTATTTCAGCTTGACATGTGGAAGTGTCAATAACCTGAGGAAGCGAGAGGATTTAACTGTCAATCAGAAAACTAATTGTAGTGGACAATATTAGGTGACCTTCGCCTGTCTTTGTAAAATCAGTGACGCTTACCCCAAAATCTGTGTAATAAGTCTCTAAATAATTACTTTTCAATTTGAAATAGTACACAAACATTATTAAATTAAAATGAACGTTAAATTATGGGGTTGTTTGAATTGCCATTGTAGACTCTTTGGCAGTGTTGTTCTGGTCCTGCTGATTACTGGTTCTAGGCAGAGGCTTCTGTGAAGTCTGAAAACTGAAGCAAGCCACCAAATTGTATATATTATTGTATTTGGTATTGAGCAGCTGCAAGAACAAAATTATATAAATGAAATGTGTATCCCAGCTTTTGTCCCCTAGGAAGGTGGCAAACAGAGCTACTCCATGATCAAGTATCTATCAATTCGTGTTAATAGTATATTAGGTCCAAAATCTGTCAGATGTAAGGGAAAAGCTGAGAATGGCTTACCTGCAGGGTATGACCTGGTACCAAGTGGTCTCAGAAAAAGTGACACTTGAAGGTGCATGGCCACTATGAATGATGTTAGGAAAATGAGAGGGGAACCTGATTCTGTACATGCAGACATTTTAATTTTCTCAAGATTCATTATGAAGTTACTTGACCACTGCTGTTTCAAAACTAAAAATTGTGAAATTTGTATTTATACATTATTTAAGGAACCACCCTTCTGTAAAACTTCAACATACACAGATACATAAATTCCACACTCATGGGGATATTGGTAGATTGTAGTGGGAGAATTGGAGTTCGTTTAATTTCTTGAGAATCTAGTTCTTGTGAAACTATCTTGTTTCCAGACAGACCTGGAAAGATCTAGAAAGTCCTTATGAATCAAACAATTCTCATTCCATTTCATTGTACATAAAATAAACATTTCAGTTTATCATTTTTTTCTCTATAAAAGTGAGATAATAGTTTGTAGAATGAGAGTGACTCTATCATCCAGTGTGATCATTTTACATGTAAGGAAACTGAGGGAGGTTTTACATGTAAGGATAATTGGCTGATAGGGTCATGTTGCTATTTAACAGTAGAACCAGACCCAGGATAGACTTTAAATTCACAGTCCATGTGCTCTTACAATGGTATTACTTTGCCTCTCCAGACAAGTTCCTTGCTTAGAGTCATAGCATTTTAAGAGTAGTAGACAGACCTACATCACACTTTCGAGTGATATCAAAGTGGTATGTACTTGTTGATTCAATTGGTAGTAGTCAAAATGTAACTGGGATTAAAAATAAGCTTATACAATGTTCATGTCCATCATTTTAGTGCACGTGTAGTGTACATTTCCTAGCTGAGAAACCCAGGATATAAGATCTATCTTTTCTTTTTAGAGAGTTCTTAGGCAAAAAAAATTCACCATAATCTACATTTTTAAAGCCTGGTATGGAGTACGTTTGCTACCACCTCTGTGTCTCTGCTGAATTCAGGTTCTTCATTTACTCTCTGGAGTCACTGATCTCAAGCCTCCTCTCTCTGGAGAGGGAAAGCCTTGGTTGAAGGTTGAATGAATGAGCTCAGATTCAGGGTTTTAAGCCCTAGCCTTGGTCTCTGCAACCTGTGGTGTCCTCTACCGTGGAGTGGTGCTCATGGAGGCATAACTTGAAATGGAGGACCCTGCAGTTTCAAGGGGAGGAAGAAGACTTCCTGTTCAATTTCTAATCTGCACTAGAGAGTAGAACCTCTTCTCTATGTCTCCCAACTCCTTTGTCATTCTTCCTATACTCTTTTTGTCTTTCTTGCTCTCAGTGTTTCTCTGTGTCTCCCTTTACATCTCTCTCTTCCTGAATGTCTCTCTTCGGGATGGGAATGGTAATTCTCTCATTTCCTGAGTTATTCCAAGGTCCTATCACCTGATCCCTGCCTGGCCATAAAAACCCCAAGGAGTAGAAGTTCCTGAGAAAGGCAAAATTTCCTAGGATTTCCACATTATCAGTTCTTTTTTTTTAAATTTCTTGGTTGAATCTACCTAGAATTTAGCTAAGCATGTAAAAGGCTGTCTGCAGTGGTATATGCAGTGTCTAGGGCTGTGCTGTCTAGTACAGTAGCTACCAGTTACTTTTGGCTACTAAGCATGTGAAATGCGGCTGATGCCATGTGTTGAAATAAAAGTTTGGATATATTGAGTTAAAAATATTATTCAATAACTAATAATGTATATTATTAAAATAATTTCACCTATTTTTTACTTTTTGAATGTGGCTACTAGAAAAGATAAAAATATATATGTGGTTCATATTATTTTTATTTTTATTATTTTAAAAATACATTGTTATCAACTATAGTCATGTTTTACCTTGGATCATTATACCTTATTCATCTTATAGCTGAAAGTTCATAGCCTTTTACCAGCCTCTCCCTGTTTCCCCCTCCCACTAGCCCATGGAAACCACTTTTCCACTGTTTCTCTGAGTTTGACTTTTTATATAGATTTCATGTATAAGTGATACCAATATTTGTATTTCTTATATTTAGATTAGACAGTGCTAATCCACTTCTTACTGTAGGCTCATAAATTTGCAAGGCTATTTGTGGTTACTTATATAGAATATAGCTACTATGAAGCTGGGAATTTTTTCAAAATATTTATTATGCTCTATTTTCTGAATTGAATCTCAATCCTTTCTTCAGCTGTGTCTAATCCTCTGTTTAATCCTTGCATTGAATTTTTTTTAAATCTCAGTGACTATATTTGTTTGCAGATATTCTATAGTATTTTGTTCTTGGTTTACAAGTCTGTGCTCAAATATTACCTTATTAGTGAGACCTTCATTGATCACTTGATAAGAAAAAAAGTAATTCCTCTACAACCAGTACACCACACACACACACACACACACACACACGAGTCCTTCTTATCTGTGCTGCCTACACACACACACACACACGAGTCCTTCTTATCTGTGCTGCCCTGCTTTTTTATTTTTTCCTGCAGCACATGTCACCGTCTAGCATAATGCTTTCTTGTTAATTATCTGTTTCTCCATGCCCCTTCCTCCTCTTCCATACACATTAGTACTTACGCCACAGGAATACAGGGACTTTGTCTATTCAATGCACCACAGTTTTCTTAGTGTCTGGTACATAGTAGGTGCTCAGTGATTCAGAGTTGACTGAATGAGTCACATCACTCATTTTATACATACTTATTTCATGACCTGCATGTACTAACCAATATGTTAGCCACTAACCACATGTGGCTATGGAGCACTTGAAATGTGGCTAACCCAAATTAAGATGTGCTGCAATGTGAAATCTACACTGGATTTCAAAGACTAGTATTTTAAAAGGATGTTAATTAAAGTTAACTAAAATAAAAGTGAAATAATATTAAACTATTGTTTAAAAACAAACACTTGTTTCTTTTACTTTTTTATTGAAGTATAGTCGATTTACAATGTTGTATTACTTTCTGGTATACAGCATTAGTAGCCAAGACATGGAAGCAACCTAAATGTCCATTGATAGATGATTGGATAAAGAAATTGAGGTGTATATATATACAATGGAATACTGCTCAGTCTTTTACTTTTTTAATGTGAGATTTTAATTACATTTAAAATTATAAAGGTGATTCACACTTGTGGTTTTTATTACGTTTGTAATAGATCGGGTGATTATAGACTCATAGCAGAAAAGTCTATAGGCTTTTTCCCAAATTACTGGAATGTTAATCCTCTTGTTTGTAATATCGCTGGTCTTGCTATGTTTGTTGATTTCATCTGTATTTTTTACTTTTTGTTGTTAGTCTGTCTTAAGGGGAGCTTGTTTTTGTAGGAGGAATTCCTTGTGGCCTAGGTTATTTCTCCAGAGAATCTGTTTGTTTCTGTTAGGCTTTCTAGGCTGTCCAGGGTGTCAAAAGCTCAGTACAAATGTTTATGTTAATTTATTGGATTGCGGGATCCTAGACTGTAAGTTTAGGGTTAGTAGACTCTACTTTTGTGGGGGTCTGTCACAGGATTTAATTTTCCTCTGAATATATATTATCATTACACTGCATAGGTGCGTGGAACATTTTTATTTCTCCTTCCCTAGGATTGCAGTCTTTAGACTGTCTCAGTCTTCTGAGTTCCAGTGTCCTGCTGTAAGTGAGCAAAGCTCTTATCACTTGTGCCTTTTTGTGCCTTATAATCAAGACCTTACTATTATTGGGCTAGTAACATGCCCAGGGCTGCAGCGGAGTCAGCGTGTAGTCCTGGAATTCTGGCTCTCAAGAGCCTGTCCAATTTTGGTTCCTAGAGAGTTCACATTTTTTTGAAGTCAACTCATGTGTATATTAAAAGGCATTAGGTTTCTCTAACAATCACTAGGTTTTATAGGGAGAGAGTTTTTGCACCAGCCAAGTAAATCATTTTTTCTGGAAATCTATCTTAATTTCTTTAGCATTTTTCTGTCAGTAAATATTAGATTGTTTTCAGTTATGCCTTATATTAAAATGCTGCAATGAACATCCTTACCTGTGCATTTTTCCACGTACGTCTGTCTCTTATGGAGAATTTTTCTCTTTATCTTTTATTGATAAACTCCTGGAAGTAAAATTGTTGAGAAAAAAGATATGAACACAAGACAGTGTCTTACAGAAAAATGAATAGGCACACAGATCAATGGAACAGAATAGAGTCCAGAAATTGACCCACAAAAGTACATCCAACTGATTTTTTTTTGTCATTGACAAAAAAGCAATTTAGTAGAGGAAGGATGATCTTTTCAATAAATCATGCTGAGACAATTTGTCAGTAAATAAATCTGAATCTAAACTTTGTACCTTGCACCAAAGCTAACTCAAAATGGATCATAGATCTAAATGTATACTGTAAATCTATTAAATTTTTATAGGAAAACACAGGAGGAAATCTTTATGATTTGGGTTAGGTGGAATTCTTAGACATAACACCAGAAGTACAACCCATAAGAGAAAAAATAACGAATTGGTCTTTAACAAAAGTTTTAAACTTTTGTTCTGTGAGAGAATCTATTAAGAGGATGAGAAGACAAGCCACTGACTCTAAGAAATATACAAGTTACATATCCAACAGGACTTGTATCCAGAAAATTCAGTAGTAAGATATCCCCATTATAAAGAAGGCCAAAGAGTGGACCAGACACAAAACCAAATAGGATATACAGAGGGTAAATAGGCACATAAAAGTATGTTCAACATCATTAGCCATTAGATACATGCAAATTAAAGCCACAATACCAGTATGCATCTATTAGAATGACTGAAACAGAAAATAGTGGTTAACACCAAATGCTGTGAGGATGTGAGCAAACTGGATCTGTCATGCATTCCTGGTGGAAATGTAAAATGCTACAAACCTCTGAAAACAGTTTGGTAGTTTTTTAATAAAGTTATACCATATACTTGCCATAGGACTCAGCAATCACAATTCTGGATGTTTATCCCACTGAATTGAAGACATATATCTGCACAAAAATTCATACACGAATGTTCATAGCAGCTTTATTTGTAATAGCCCCAAACTGGGAACAACTTAAATGCCCTTTGATGGGTGAATGGGTAAACAAACTTGTTCATCCATGTAATGGGAATACTGCTCAGCCATGGAGAGAAACCAATTATTGATGCCCACAGAAACTTGGATGGATCTTCAGGGCATTAGGCCGAGCGAGGGAAAAAAAACCAATCTCATAAGATTACATACTCCATGATTCCATTTATATAACATTCTCAAAATGACAAAATTATAGTGATGAAAAATGTATTAGTGATTGTCAAGGCTTAGAGTTGGAGGAGATAAAACTATAAATGGATATGATGACAGAGTTTTTTGTGGTGATAGAACACATCTGTGTCCTGAATGTAGTGGCTGTTACATGAATCTATACATGTGAACAAATTTCACATTACTACACACCAAAACCACAGATGAGTTCATGTAAAAACGAAAGAAATTGAAATAATGCCTGTAGTTTAGTTAGTAGTATTGTACCAATGTCATTGTCTGTGTCTTGGTATTTTACTATGACTATGTAAGATGTTATCACTGGGGAAAGGCAGGTGAAGCCATCATAGGAATGCTCTACCATATTTGCTGCTTCTTGTGAGTCTTAAATTATTTCAAGGTAAGAAGTTTTTTAAAAAGCTATGAACATTCCTAAATTATTGATACACATTGTCAAATTAGCCTTCAAGAAGATCATGTTGATTTTCTCCCATTTTAATAGTATCCCCAATGGGTCTCTATCCATTTAGCCTACTTAAATTCTTCACATACTTACCACTATCTGAAATCATGCTGTTACTCTTTCATTTGATTACTGTCTATTTCTTTTTCATGAGGGTAAGTGTATTGTCTCATTCACCTTTCTGTTCTTAGTAACCCACAAAAGTACCTGGCATAAGATTGGTCATAAATAAATCTATTTTGAATGAATGAGTGAATGTAGGTAAAATACCTTAATTTATTTCAATATTAGTGAATTGAAATAATTTTATGTTAATTTATTAGCCAATGTAGTTTTTCTTTTTGTTCATCGCCCACTAATGTTATTTGCCCCCTTTTTTCTGCTTATGGGTATTTCTCTTCTTTATTTTAGAAATTACTTATATATAAAACATGTCATCCTTTGTCGTTTTTCAAATATTTCCCTAGCATCCATTTGTTTCTTATTTCTGCTTATTTTTTCTTATAACTTAAAAACGAATATTGTGAAGTTAAATTTACTCTTTTAAAAACGGTTTCTCTCTTTTTATGCTGAGAAAGATTCCCTTGGACCTGGGATAATGCACTATTTTTATAGAAAACATAAGGTTCTGTTTAAAAACACAAATCACTCGTTCACCTATAATTTATTTTGGGGTTAAGCAGAGATTAGCTTACTTTTCTCCAGTACTGCTCCTTCAGCATCATTTATTACACTATGTTTTATTTCTCTTTTAGTTTAGTTTATATTAATATCATAAATTATGAAATATATATTTCCCATAGAATTTTTACCCTTTTTGTTTGGTTGGTTTATTCCCATAATAGTATTACAGAGTTTTAACTACCAGAACTTTTGAACACATTATGATATCTGATTAGGCAAGTACTACTTTAAAAATGTTTGTTGCTTATTCTTACTTCTTTATTGGTCTCAGTGAACATCTTGTAAAGTTTCAGTTAGAAATCCCTGGCTTCTTAAATTTGATTTAGAGAATACTTTGGAGAGGGTTGACAACTTTAAAATATTTAGTCTTTCTTACCAACAACCTAGTGTGTCTCTCTTCAATTTATTTAAGTGTTCTTTATGATCTTTAGTCAAGTTTTATAGTTTTCTGCCTATGGATCGTATGCATTTTTTATCTAGTTTACTCCTAGGTACTTTATATTTTATTGTTAAGTCTGAAGACAGTATATTTTACATTATACCTTCTAACTGGATTTTTCTGCCACGTTTGCAGTTTGTTTGTATATTTATTGTGTAACTCACTCCCTCATCAGTATTTTAATAATTCAAATATTTTTCCATCTATTTTTATTGTTGTAGTTATTGTAAGACAAGTAATATCATTTTCAGTCAATGGTACTGTTGCCTCTTCTTTTTCTATATTTATAACCTATTTATTTCTCTGGTCTTATAACTTGAGTAATGTTAAATAAAGGTGATGAGAATCATTGTATTTCTCACATTCTGGACTCTGGTGGGAAGACACATATTGCTTTACCATTTAGCATAAGAAGTATATATGATGTACTAATTTATAATAAATACATATAAATAAATATATAAATGTATATAAATGAGAAGTATATAAACCATCATATTTATAAACTGATGATTTATTTCTCATTTAATGAGTAGGGATTTTTAAATTTTCAAAACATGAGTGTAACTTTCATCTCACCAATTGCCATTTAAGCCTTCTATTCAATAATCATTTTTATTCCATGACATAATGATATGATCCATAGCCTTTCTAATACTGAAACATTACATTATTATAAGAAAGTATATGATATGCAGTGGTGTTTTTTCAACATGTTGCTGGATTCAATTTACAAATACCTTCTTAGGATTTCTTCAGCTATATTAAATAGGCTATTAATTATTTTGTTCATGTTTGTCGGGTGTTCTATTAAGCTAATTTTTTTGCCTACAAGAGTTGGTAAAACTTCCCCCTGACCTCCCTTTAGCCACTCGTCATCTTGCAAATTTAAGACTCTTCCCACTACCTTACTTGCTTTCCTCCAAATGCTAAATTGCCTGCTCTTTATACTCCAGTGACAGTGTTTGGAATTGCAGGGATGATAATGACAATCTGACCTAGAACAGGACCATTGCTTACTGGCTTCTAGATTATATATCGCTACTGACCAAGTTGAAGATAATACCAGCTTTTCCTGGTAGCCACATAATGGTCGTGGCTCTTGTTAGTCTTATAATCATGTAAAGCCCTGATTCTTTCTTACAAACTTCTGCTTAGCCAGTTGAAAACCTGTCCAGGTGGTTTATTGAATCTGCTGACAGTGTCTCACACCATTTCCTCTTAAATTTCATCTCATTAGATTCAGATCATTATTTTAGCCTATTTTCATTCTTTTTGAATCCTGACTCTGTCATCCAATGAAGTTACTGTCCTTAGTCTCATGCCATTCATAAATGGAACATTTACTTGCTACCCCTTCCTCTTTACCACTGATGAAACTGTAGTTTTAGATAAGCATGAAGACAGAGTCTATAGCTAGGCGCTAAAATCTCCGTGCATACAGATATATATATATATTCATTAATCACTTTGTAAGATCATGCAAATAATTATACATTTGAGTTTATTCTTTCATCAAATAATAATTGAACATTGTTCCTCAGCCAGGCACTGTGGTCGATATTGAAGATTCAACAACGAATAAAGCTTGTTTCCCCTACTTGAGGACTCAGTAAAGAAACAAGATTAATTCAGTATGGTATTTGTTATGATAGAGAAGTATACTAAACTTTAAAGTCTCTCAAAAAAAAAATGTAAGGCAAAAGGGAATGGCTGATAATTATTTTTAAAATCTCATTGATCCATGTATATCTGGTCTGTGGTGGGTGCTATCATACACTACTGAGATCCCTCAGCTGCTGGGAGGGCTGTCGGTAGGAAGTCCACAGCTGGCATCTCCCTGCAAGATGACTTTGCTGAAGGGAACCACTTTGTCCCAAATCCAATGACTGAGGAGAAGATGTAAGAGCCCAACCACCTTAACCAACTGGTAACAATTCTTAAGAGTCATTCATTCTAATTTCAGAATTCCCAGTAATGTCAGCTGAGGCTTCCCTTGAGACTGCCTTGCACTCCAGTTTCCTTCTCTCACTCTTTCTCTCTCTCTTGACTTCTCTCTCTCTCTCTCTCTCTCTCCACTTTCACCCCATTTATGCTTTCTTCTCTTTCCTTCCACTGGTGTTGATCCCAAGGGTACTTTCTTATAAACCTCCTGCGTGCTAATCTCTGTCTCAGAGTCTGCTTCCCAGGGAACCCAACCTGCATCATGGTGATACTAAAGACCAGTTCTGATACACACTTTTCCCCCCAGAGCTACAAAGTTTCTCAAAGCTAGTTGTAAACTAGCTTCATATTTAAGATTTGTATCATCCTTCTAGCTTCATTAGTTTTTGAGGGTTCAGAACCTGGAAGTAAAATACTCAAACCATTTCAATAATTTCTAAGTAGTCTTGTTTAGGAAAAATACAATTGAGTCAAATGCCTTTTGAGTTTTGAGTAACATAATAATATACTTAAAGGGAGCATTCAGAAGGTTTACACTACCACGTATCAAGATAACAAACTACAATAATAGAAGCAGTATAGAATTTGCTCAAAAAGAAACAAATACGCTATTGGAACTCACAAGAATCCAAAAACAAAAAAAAAACCAAAACCGACTGGCAACCTAAAAGATACATTATCAAAAGATATGAATAGTCCCTTCACAAAAGAGGATATCTAATGTGCAATGAGCATATGAAAAGGTATATAACTCATGAGTTATAAAAGAAATGCAAGTTAAAACCACAAAGAACACATGAAAAACTGCTCACTATCACTAATTATCAGAGAAATGCAAATCAAAACTACAATGAGGTATCCCCTCACATCCGTCAGAATGGCCATCATTCAAAAGTCCACAAATGACAAATGCTGGAGAGGCTGTGGAGAAAAAGGAACCCTCCTACACTGCTGGTGGGAATGAATGCAGGTTGGTGCAGCCACTGTGGAAAACAGTGTGGAGATTCCTCAAAAGACTAGGAATAGACTTACCATATGACCCAGGAATCCCGCTCCTGGGCATCTATCCAGAAGGAACCTTACTTCAAAAAGGTTCCTGCACCCCAGTGTTCATAGCAGCACTATTTACAATAGCCAAGACATGGAAACAGCCTAAATGTCCATCAACAGATGACTGGATAAAGAAGTGGTGGTATATTTATACAATGGAATACTATTCAACCATAAAAAACAACACCATAATGCGATTTGCAGCAACATGGATGTCCCTGGAGAATGTCATTCTGAGTGAAGTAAGCCAGAAAGAGAAAGAAAAATACCATATGATATTGCTCATATGTGGAATGTAAAAAAAAAAAAAAAAAAGAAGAACTTAAATACAAAACAGAAACAGACTCATAGACATAGAATACAAACTTGTGGTTGCCAAGGGGCATGGGGGTGGGAAGGGACAGGCTGGGAGTTCAAAATTTGTAGATACTGACAGGCATATGTAGAATAGATAAACAAGATTATACTGTATAGCACAGGGAAATATATTCAAGATCTTGTGGTAGCTCACAGTGAACAAAATGTGACAATGAATATATATATGTTCATGTATAACTGAAAAATTATGCTCTATACTGGAATTTGATACAACATTGTAAAATGACTATAACTCAATAAGAAAAATATTTTTTTAAAAACCCACAAAGAAGTGCTTTATATTCACCAGAAAGGCTAAAACTAAAAACAGTACAAACTATGGCAATATCAAGAATTTTCAAGTTTGTGGAGCAATTAGAGCCCTCAAGTACTGCATTTAAGAGTGTAAATTAACTTTAAATATGTGTTTGGTAGTATTTACTATAGTTGAGCATACACATACTTTATGACCCAACCATTCCATTCCTAGTAATTCTAATATAAATGCATATATACATGAACTAAAAGATATGTACAAAAAGTTCACAGCAGCATTACTCATGTTACATAGAATTGGAAACAATCCAGGTGTCCATCAACAGTAGAATGAAAAAATGAATTGTGGTGTAGTCATGTAGTGGTACATAGTACAGCAATAAAAATGAACCACAACTACTAAGACTAACTTCGTAGATCTCACAAACATAATGTTGAACAAACAAAGCCGAACCAAAGGACATATACTTCATACTGTGTGAATCCATTCATATGAAGTTCAAAAGCAGGCAACACTAATTTATGGTGAGAGAAGTCAAATAGTAGGTCTATTTTGGGGACAGTACCTGGGAGGGCAGAGCAATGACAGAAACTTCTTGGTTTCTATATCTTGAGCTAGGTGGTGGTTTCGTGGGGTTGCTTTTCTTTGTGAAAAATTTATCTATCTGTGCACCCATAGGAAAGTTTATTTTTTAAGAACTTAAGTTTTACCTCCTTATTAGGCTTTTTAAGGGTAAAATTAGTTGTATTCATCAGTATCACTTACCTGTTAAGTGTCTTATTCCCTAGGACTTTGATTAGAAGTTACAAGGAGGGGAATGTTAGGTCTCCACTGCTCTGAGTTTCGTCATGAGGATATTCATTAAACTGACCTCTTCCACACTTAGACCTACCTAACGAGGTATGGTGGCTTGTTTGAGTGTATACTTTAGGAGAGAAACAGTGCAGGAGCAGCTCAGTCTCTCTCTTTTAAGCAAACTGACCTATGCACATTGTGTTCTTTTTATCCATGCCAAATGTTTTACAGGGGTATCATTGGTATTGCATTGGTTAAGCACTGCCTGCTTTGGTGGGTAAATCATTCTAATAGTAGCATTCCATCTAATTGCTGCACATCTAAGAAAGTGTCTTAATTCAATTTCTCCCTCAAAGCGAGGTCTTGGACAAGGACTTTGGTGCATATAGTTTATTTGGGAGTTGACTCTAGGAAGCAGGAGTGAAGGAATGAATAGAAAAGACAGTGGAGGAAGAAAAATCAATAAAGAATGTGTTCCTAAACTGGTAAATGATTTGGGCCACTGAAGCTCAATCCCTTTAGGGGCCCTTTGAGAAACCACGTGGAATATTTAGAATTGGCCCTCTGAGGTGCAACATTCAGCGACCAACTCCTATCTTAGTTGGTCGAGGGTTTACCCCCAGGAACTCCCACTCTTCCTGGATGCTCTGCTGGACTGCTGAGTAACCTCTTGGGGCTTGCACAAACTGTGAGTGAGTGAGGCAGGATGTTGTTCAGACACAGAAAAGACAAGTACCCCCTTCAATAACATGGGGTTAGAGGCAGCAACTCTATGTGTAGTCAAAAATCTACATATAACTTATAATGAGCTCTGCATATACACAGTTCTCTCTATCTATGGTTCCTCTGTAGCCATAGGTTCAACCAACTGTGGGTATTGTAGTACTGTAGTATTTACTATTGTGAAAACAAATCTGTGCATAAGAGCACCACACAGTTCAAACCTGAATTATTCAACTGAACTTACAACAGGTACAACTAAAGTTTGAGGTAGGCTGAATGGATTTGGCCTAGGGCACCAAAAGCCTCTGCTTTAATCACCTTCTCCAATATTAAATTTATCACTAATAAAGCTGATATTTTGGTCTCCATATACCTCACTCCTTCTTACCTATTTTGAGTTGATTTAGGATTGCAAGTGGGTGAATGTTGTTGTTCCTGTTAATTTGGTTTGGATTTCTTTTTTTTTTTAACTTTTTTTTTATTGATTTATATTTTTTTAAACATTTTTGGATTGATTTATAGGTTTGGATTTCTTAAGATACTAACAGTAGCAACCCAAGATTTATTTTTAATTGTTATAAACCTTGTAACTAAACCGATTTTTAAAGTATTTTATTCTTCCAGCAATACAAAAATAAAGATATACTAGATTTATTCCAGCATTATTTATAATTGGAAACAACTAAACTCCCATCCATAGGAGATGGCTGAATAAATTGTTTATGGTACATCTATGCAGTGGAGTACTGTGGAGCCATAGGAAAGAATGAGGATTATCTCCATGAACTGATACGGCATAGTTTTCAGAATATGGTATTAAGTAAAAAACACAAAGTACAAAAGAGCATCTGTTATATGATAATTTTATATAAGATAGACCAGAGGTAAGAATATATCTACTCATTTTTACAAGAAGGATCACAGGAATAGTGAGC
The DNA here is from genome assembly GCF_009834535.1 of Camelus ferus. Taxonomy (NCBI): domain Eukaryota; kingdom Metazoa; phylum Chordata; class Mammalia; order Artiodactyla; family Camelidae; genus Camelus; species Camelus ferus. The sequence goes on from NC_045732.1 coordinate 23,637,952, forward strand.
AGAAACTAATGGAATTAGTTATTTACGAGGGTGGGTAATAACAGGGTGGAATGGATAGGAGAAGGAGTGATATCTCTTTGAATATATTTTGTATAGTTTTTACTTTTGGAAATTTGTTAATATATTGCATATTGGAAAATAAAATTGAATCAACAAGGGTAGATTGAAAAAACTTAAAGTAAACTCAAACAGAAACAAATGTAACTGTTTTTCAAGTGAAGAACATTATTTACAAAGAAGGAAACAAAAAATTAATCAAAATAATTTTTAACATAGTACTTTGACTGTAAGTCTTCAATCTAAATACAAAAATGAGCTGGAAGGAAATCTTGAACTCTTCAATGGATGCTTGTTTTCCATAGTGACATGGGTATAGCAATCCTGAAACTGTTTTTATGTAGTCTAGAAATTAAGAGAATAAAAATATATTGGTGTTTTAGGAAGCCAGACTTCTCTCATTTTAAGATGAAAGAAATATAATATGAATTAGGAGAAGGCAAAACAAAAAAAAATTATGGCATTGAGCTCAAGTTAGAAATATCAGTGTGACAATTAAGGTCCAGATCTTGGTTTCTAAATACCATTCTGCATTAAAAGCAGAAATGGCTGATTCTAGGGCTAGGGCAAGCAAAATAAAAGATGCATGTAGACCATCTTTTTGTGCCATAAATTAAGGAAGCACTTAAAAAAGAGAATGACATTTCAAAAAGACTTAGAAGTCATTCTGAGGAGGATCATGCTAGCCAAATTTGGGGAAATTGAGCAAAAAAATGCTTGATGACAGGAATTAAGTATAACCCAGTGTATAAGATGAGAATTTATGAGTCCATAGAAATACTTCCACACACACACACAAATAAATGCAAAGGAGGGAAAGCTCTCCCTTGCAGAAGAACAGAAAACATGACAGAGTTAGACAGTGGCCATTTTGCAATCTTATTGTAATCATTTATTCAGACAAGAGTCATCAGTGGATATTAATGCTATTAGTTGAAAGTTTGATGGGTAACAGGATATTTACACAATCGAAAAATATTTCCCCACTTATATCTTATTAATTACAAAAGAAATTCACAGTGAAGAAAGTTGGTAGACATACCCTTTCCAAGTGATCAAAGTTAACATTGCCAATAATGAGACAGACATCATGCAGCTCCTGATATGAAGCACTAGGAACAGGACTATATACATGTAGTGTCCCTGCCGAAAATGTGTAACCTGAGTCTAAAAACAAGAAATCATTAGATAAACATAAATAGAGGTTCAGTCTACAAAATAACTGGTCTGTACTCCAAGGAACTCTTCCGTATAAAAAGAGAGTAAAGAGACCTGACACCTAAATGCATTTGTGATCTCAGACAACGTCCTGGACCATGGAGGAAAAACAATACAAAGAATATCATTAGTACAATTGGCAAGGCTTGAGTGCACAATATATTAGATAATAATACTTCATTAGTATGAAAGTCCCAAATCTGATGATAGTACTGTTAAGAGGATGTGCTTTTGCTTAAGGCTCTATGTGTTAAAGTATTTAGGGGTAAAGGATCACGTTGCTGACAAATGATTGAATTCAATAAATAACTCAGCAAAAGTAATAGCAGTAATAGTTATTTTTGCTATAATATATAATATTTATAATATAAAATATAATGTTGTTATATGGAGGGAGCAAGCAGATGTGGCAAAGTGAGAACAATGAATTATTCCAGGTGAAGGGTATTTGGGAATTCATTATATTATTCCTAGAGCATTTACGTAAGTTTGAAGTTTTTTCAAAATACAAATGTAAAAATTAAAAGAAAATTCTTCAGTAACATTTATTTGTAACTTAGTATTTAAAATGTTTTTGTTTCACAAATTACTTAATGCTTTTTGAAACACAACTGATCACTGTGCCTGGGACTTATTACCTTTTGTAATAATTGGCATATACTGGATATCTCCAAAGAACTAGAAAAAATAACTTATGCCAAATATACTCTAATTGGCTAAATTTTGTCACTCATGCATCTATTCTTGGAATATGAGCCCAAATAAGGGTTTTTCCTCAAGCCAATATGCATAACTTGTGCCAAACTTTAAAAAAAAGAACATTTCTCTCTAAATTGGGACACTTTGATCAGTAATTCTGCTTTTATTATATTTTTCCATTAATGATGAATGATTAGAGAAGCTGTTAGTTGATGTTGGCCATAATTATTTTAAAATTAATTTACAGAATAAATTCCTGATAAATTCAAAAGATAGCTTAGATTTCTCAAAATGACTTTAATCTCCCTTAACCAAGATACTTTAAATTAAAGACCTGGATGAATTAAATATAATTTCTTTACCGTCTACAGAAGCTGTCTCAAAATGCTCCAAAGTGTACTTATGACAAGATAAAGTGTTTTATCCTATCAATCAAAATTTTAATATATACTTAGATACTGATGACTAATAGAACAAACTGAAACTCCTTGTTGGGAAAAAATATAGCTACACAGAATTTGACAAGAAAATTACAGGAATAGATACTCTTTATAAAGTATCTTGGATGGCTTTTTACATATATACTTTTTGAACTTATGTTTCCAGGAATATGGAATACGTCTACTTTTCCTACTCTTCCCACTACATTTAACTAAAATCCCAGGATATATAAACAGATGTAGTGAAACTCACTAAGAATGAAAGAAGGAAGATCTACTAGGGATCTCAGGACCTGAGGAATGGCATGGTGGTGAGTTCTTTGGGTTTTCTTTTTGCCTCATATATCTCAAAGTTGGAGCTGAAGAAGCTCGCAACCCAGAAACACTAATGGGTACAGATTTTTAAAAGTCACAGGGTGGATTATACCTTCCACCTCACCCATACCTAACTTAGATGTTTTGGATGATGAGAATTTGACTCTTAAGCTTACAAGACTTAGATGAGAATTTGGACTTGAGTTAATGCTATAATGGATTGAAATTTGGGGGAACCTTGGAATAGGGTGAATGTATTTTGGTGAAGGGATGTGTATCTTTGGTGGTCAGAGGATGGACTACAGTAGATAGAATAATTTCTCCCCAAAGAGGTCCAAGTTCTAATGCCTGTAACCTGTTAACATCTTACTTTCTGTGGCAAAAAGGACTTCACAGAAGTAGTTAAATTAAGAACTTTTTAAATAAGGAGATTATTCTGGTTTTCTGGTTGGGCCTAATGTAATCACAGTGGATCTGGTCTGTATAAGGAAAAGAGGGAGGCAGGAGATTTAAAGTCAAAGATGGAGATGTAATGGAACCAGAAGTCAGAGTGTTAGGATTGCTGACTGAGGACCACAAGCTTAGGAATCTGGGAAGCCTCTAGAAGCTGTAAAAGGCAAGGAAATGGATTGTCCTCTAGAGCCTCCAGAAGGAGCTAAATCCTGCTGACATCTTGATTATAGCCCAATAAGACACATTTTGGAATTCTGACATCCAGAACTATAAGAAAATTTGTGATTTTTTAAACCACTAAGCTTGTTCATATTTATTTATAGGAAATTAATACCTATTTAAAACAAAAAGTGATGGAACTGAAAGGAAAAATAGACAAAGTATAGTTATAGTTGGATACTTCAACACCTCTCTCACTCAACAGTTGATAGAATGACTAGACAGAAAATCAGCAAGGATATAGAAGAGCTCAATAATATCTTAAACAAATAGGATCTAGTTGACATTTGTAAAACACTGAACACAACAGCAAAATATTTATTCTTTTCAAGTCCCCATGGAACATATACCTCTATAGATTATGCCCTAGACCATAAAACAAACATCAACAAATTTAAAAGAATTGAAATCATATGGTTCTCTGACGCAATGTAATCCAACTAGAAATCAATAACAGAAATACAACAGATGAGTCTCCAATTACCTGAAAACTAAATAACATATTTCTGAATTATCCATAGGTGAAAGTATCAAGGGAAATAAAACATGCATTAACTTAAAATGAAATGCATCACATTAAAATTTGTGGGACACAATTAACGCCATGCCGAGAGGGAATCTTACAGCACTAAATGTATACACCAGACAAGCGAAAAAAATGCCAAACCAGTAATCTAAGCTTCATTCTCTATAACCTATGGAAAGAAAAATAACCCCCAAAAAGCAGAAAGGAGGAAATAATAATAAGTAAAAAGGAACATGAAAACAGAAACAAAAGAAGAAATCAATGAAACAAAAAGCGATTTTTTAAAAAAGATCAATAAAATTGCCAAATTTCTAGCAAGAGTAAGGAAGAAAAAAATAGAGATGATGTAAGTTACCAATGTTAGGAATAACAGGGCATATCACTGCAAACTCTATAGGCATAAAAGGGTAACAAAGGAATACTACAAATACGTGTACACATAAATTTGACAAATTAGGTGAAATAGACCTCTGCCTTGAAACACACAAACTATCACAACTCACCCAATATAAAATAAATAGTTTCAATAGCCCTATAACTAACAAGAAAACTGAATTAGTACTCAAACAACTTACCACATAGAAACTCCCAGGATCAGGTGACTTCAATGGAGAATTCTGCCCGATGTTTAAAAAATAATTAAAAGCAATTCTATACAATCTCTTTCAGAAATACAAGAGAAGGGGACACTTTCCAATTCATTTATGAAGCTAGTAATAGCTTGACAAGAAAACGAGAAAAACACCGTTCAAAAAAAGACAAATATAGACCAGTATACTTCATGAATATAGACACAAAAATCCTTAACAAAATATTAACACATAAAACTCAAAATGTATGGAGCGAATTTTACCCTATAACCAAGTGGAATTTATTCCAGGAATACAAGGTGTGTTCAATATTCAAAAAAATAATCAATGTAATTCAGGCTAAAGAAGAGAAATCAGATGATTATATAAATCATTGTAGAAAAAAGTATTTGACAAAAGTCAATACCCACTTATGAGAAAAGCTCTCAGCAAACTGATAAAGAATATCTACTAAAAACCTACAGCTAACATACTTAACTGGCAATATACTAAATGCTTTCCCCTTAATATTGAGAAAAAGAATCCCATTCTCACCACACTTATTCAACAGAGTGATGGAAATTATATCCCATGCAGCAAGGCAAGAAATTGAAATAAAAGGCATAGAGATATGTAATGAAGGAACAAAACTATTTATATTTGCAGATGATATGATTGTCTACATAGAAAGTCACTAAGTAAAAACTTCCTTGAACTAATAAATGAGTTCAACAAGGTCATAAGTTACAAGATAAACATAAAATTAAATTCCATTTCTACATACTAACAATGAACATTTGAACACTGAAATTAAGGATACAGTCCTATTTACAAATGCTCAAAAAAAGAAATGCTTAAGTGAAAATTTAACAAAACATATACAGGACTTGTATACTTGCCTCTACACATTGCTTATGAAAGAAACTTAAGATCTAAATAAGAGAGGAGACATACTGTATCCACAGATTGGAAGACTCAGGATAGCAAAGATGTCAGTTCTCCCCAAATTGATACAGGTTCAATGCAATTCCTATCAAAATCCAAGGAAGATTTTTTTTTGAAAAACAGATAATTGTGGGGAAAAAATCAGTCTCTCCTACTTCAAAACTTTTTCTATAACTATAGTATTCAAGACTGTGTGGTATAGATTGCATAGATCAATGGAACATAATAGAGAAATAGATCAACACAGATGTGCCCAACTGATTTTTGACAAGGGTTAGAAGGCAATTCAGTAGAGGAAAAACAGCCTTTTCAACAAATGGTGCTAGATCAATTGGGCATCCATAAGGGAAAAAAAAGAACACCTTCCGTCTAAGTTATACCTTAACGAGAATTAACTAAAAATGGATCATAGTCCTAACTATAAAACTTCAAGGGGGAAAAAGTCATAGAAAATCTTCAGGCTCTAAGACTAGGCAAAGCACTTTTAGACTTGATACCAAAAGCATGATCCATAAAAGGAATATTTGACAAATTGTACTTTATCAAAACTAAAAACTTTTGCTTTGTGTTAGACCCTGTTAATATAATTGAAAGGTAAGCTACAGAGTGGGAGAAAACATTTCCAAATCACATGTATGACAAAGCTCTAGTATCTAGAATATATAAAAAACTCACAACTCAACAATAAAAAAAAGAAAAAGATGATGAGACATTTCAGTGAAGATGGCAGATAAGCACATGAAAAGATGATCAACATCTTTAGCCATTAGGGAAAAGTAAATTAAATCCACAGTAATATATAACTATATACCTATCAGAATGGCTAAAATTTAAAAAAAAAGTCACAGTACAAAATGCTGGCAAAAATGTGGAGAAATTCATACATTGATGGTAAGAATGTGAAATGCAATAGCCACTCTAGAAAAGTTTAGAATTTTCTAAACTTTCTCTGTTTTTTTTTAACATTTTTTATTGAGTTATAGTCATTTTACAATATTGTGTCAAATTCCAGTTGTAGAGCACAATTTTTCAGTTATACATCAACATACATATATTCATTGTCACTTTTTTTTTCCACTGTAAGCTACCACTAGATCTTGTATATATTTCCCCGTGCTATACAGTATAACCTTGTTTATCTATTCTGCATATGCCGTCAGTATCTACAAATTTCGAACTCCAAGTCTGTCCCTTCCCACCCCCCGCCCCCTTGGCAACCACAAGTTTGTATTCTATGTCTATGAGTCTGTTTCTGTTTTGTATTTATGTTCATTTTTTAAAATTTAATTTTAATTTAGGAATAGCTGTGAATACGCATCGACTTGTGGGAAATAATGCAGGAAAATCCCATGAAATATTTACCCTGTTTAGGTATACTTTAAACTTTTTAATTAGTTCCATAAAATATTACTACTTAAATAAAATGTACAGGGCAAAATCTGCCATTGGATTGACATTTCTTCTGTTCTTGGTAGAAAAAAGTAAAATGCCTATGCCTATAAAATTTTTACAACACCACAAATAGAATGTATATTCTACTACTACTGAGGGAAGAGTTTTAAAGATACCAATTCAAGTTGATTGATAATTTTGAAGTTCTGTTGTTAGGTAAATACTAATTGAGGATTGATAATTCTTGATGGATTGACTCCTTTTTTACTAGCTAATATCTCTCTTTACACCTAATAATATTCATTGTTCTGATGCTAGGAATGCAAAGATAGTTTGACATTTGAAAAATATCAGTATAAACACCATACTGACAGATAAAGGAGAAAACCCACATAATCATCAGATAAAAAATGCAGAGAAAACACTTGACAAAATTCAACAGATATTCATGATTTTTAAAAAAGAAATCCTCTGCAAACTAGGAATAGAAGGAAATGTCCTTGACCTGATAAAGGGCATTTATGAAAGACCCACAGTTAACAGAATACTTAATGATGAAGGATTAAATATTTTCACCCTAGGACAGGGAGGAAGTCATAGATATTACTTTTTAACATTTCTATTTAACATTGTACTAGAGATCTTAGGCACCATAATGAGGCAATAAAAAGAAACTAAAAGGCATAATAATTAGAAGTAAGGAAAATTGTCACTATTTATAGATGACATGATTATATATGTAGAAAACACTATAGAATATTCAAATAAAATTCCTAGAACTAATGATTTAGTAAAGTAACAGGGCATAAACTCATTATATACAGTCATTATATTTTTGACTATAAGCAAACACTTGGAAAATAATTTTTAAAAATGTACAAGGTCATAAATGATAAAATAACTAGATCCTAGATTTAATGAAAATTGATTTCTGTCAATCATTGAGAGAAATGAGAGGATATGTAAATAAATGGAATAAAATATCACATGGATTCACAGAATCATTATTTTTGAGATGTCCATTCTTTCTAAATTTATCTATAGATGCAACACATTCTCAAGTAACATTTGACTTACAGGTATCTGCACATACACATACACACACAATGAAATTACATACACAGAATTACTTGTAGAAGAATATTAATAGCAGCGCTTCCATGATAGCCAAAATTTGGAAGAACCCAGGTGTATCTATCTATAGAAGAAAGGATAAGTAGTATATATTCTTACATGGGTATACTAATCCAACAATGTAAAAGGAGAAAATCGCTGAAAGACAGAAACATAGATGAATTTAAAAACAAACAAAAACATCAAGTTGAGCAAAATGAAGCCAGAGATAAGAGACTGTACACTCTATTATTTCACTTATGTGAAGTTCAAGAAAAGCAAAACTAAGTTATGTTGATTGAAATCAAAAGTGGTTGCCTCTAGGGTGATTGTCTCTAAAGGGACAGAAGAGGACCTTCTGGGGTAATGGAAATTTTCTATATTTTGTTATGAGTGGTTATTACTTGGATGTGTGCAACTGTTAAGACTCATCAAACGGAGTACTTTAGATCTCTGTGTTTTATTTTATGTAAATTGTACCTCAATAAATTAGTTACTGAGGCCATTGTTAATGACCATTTTATTGGCCTCATGGTTTTTGAATTTTGAGAAAAAATATTCTGGGACATTTAAAAACTCACCAACATTATCTACTTAAGTTATAGAGATAGTGAACAAGTTGAGCTTTTCAAAAAAATAGCTCATTTTTTAGACACTAGATATTGGCAGAGAAAAGTTCATGAAAGAAAGTGCCCACTGATAAACATTATATGGTGATTGCTTTCCTCCCCAGGGTTGTTCCAACTGCCTTAAGGCTGTATGGTTAGAATTCAGAATATCTGACAGAAATGTCCTTGACACAGTTATGACGATCTCCATCATTGCTTCAGCAAGAGTAATGTTTTAGTGTCTTTTTTCTTTCTTTTTAAATTATGCTATTAGCTTTAAGCCTCAGGGCAGAAGTACAGTAAAGTGGATAACTAATTGAAATATCTAAAATAGTCAGACAGCAGTATTCACGAACCATCACATGAAATAGCACAGAAAACTGCCACCTCTGTATAAGTATTGGTTAGATTAAGAAAGATGATTATCTTCAGAGTAAAGACTCATCAAGGACAAGAATTTGTCTTTTATTTCACATAGCATGTCATCTGTCACAATGTTAGAGGCACATGTGTTAAAACACTCTCTGTTTTAATATAAGCAGAAGCTGTGCTATCTAGACATTCTTCTTGGGGGCATATCAGTTAGTTAACTATTGCCACAATGATGTTGGATAACAACCCATCACGAAACTTAGTGGCTTAAAACAGCATGTATTCTCATGGATCTGCTCTGCTGACTCCTGCACCAGCCAGGGAGGAACTGCAAAGTCACATGGCAAAGGGCTTGGATACCAGGAAGAGTCAAGTGTTGGAAGCAATGATGCACTCTACTACATGGGGATCTTGAGTTTTTTATAAATATTCTAGCAAGCCTATTGGTAAAATGAATGTAAGGGCATACTGCCCTACTGAATCACCTGAATGATATATACCAAAGTAAACCAAGAGCTTTGGAATACTATTGCCTGGAATGTAAAGTCTTGCCTAGAGAATAAATTCTTCTGCCTGCTTCAATATTTTTTCTATAGATAAATTTGAGGATAATTTGAGGATAATCTAAGCAATATTGAATCTTTCTACCCATGAATACAGTGTTATTGCTCAATATATAGTGAAGTTCCTAATGTCTTTTGTTTTTAGGATGATCTTTTTTTTTATTGAAGTATAGTCAGTTTACAATGTTGTGTCAATTTCTAGTGCACAGCAAAATAGTTCAGTCATACATATACATACATATATTCGTTTTCATTTTCTTTTTCATTATAGGTTACTACAAGGTATTGAATATAGTTCCCTGTGCTATACAGTAGAAATTTGTTTGTCTATTTTATATATAATAGTTACTATCTGCAAATCTTCAACTCCTAATGCCTTTTGTTTTTAGTTTTAGAGTTTATTTGAAACTCAGCTATATAGAGCCATCTCTCTATCTCTCTCCTTAAAGGAAGGAGCATTTTGATCCTTTAGAGATGTATATAATTCCATTCCTCAATTTATTCCCAAGGTGGGACATAGGGTCCCTTGGGTCATAAGCTGTCTAAACTCAGTTGCTTTGCTTTGGAATATGCTGTAAAATATGGAAACTTCATATCACAGATCCTGACAACTATGTCTAAACTTCAATCTCATTGCTAACACATACCTCACCTCAAATAATAATTGACAGCATTCATGGTGATAGGTAAATGCAGAAAAGGGCAGAGTGATACGGCAACTGAAGACCTAAATATAAGCTATGACACCATAAAACCCCCAGAGGCGAACATAGGCAAAACATTCTCTGACATAAATCATAGCAATATTTCCTTAGATCAGTCTCCCAAGGCAAAAGAAATAAAAGCAAAAATAAATAAATGGGACCTAATCAAGCTTAAAAGAACAGCAAAGGAGACCATCAACAGAACAAAAAGACATCGTAGGGAATGGGAGAAAATATTTGCAAACAATGTGACCAACAAGGGGTTAATATTCAAAATATACAAACAGCTCATATAGTTCAATATCAAAAAACCAAACAACCCAATCAAAAAATGTGCAGAAGACCTAAATAGACATTTTTCCAAAGAAGACATACAGATGGCCAACAGACACATGAAAAGTTGCTCAACATTGCTAATTATTAGAAAAATGCAAATCTAAACTAAATGAGGTATCACCTCACACCCATCAGAATGGCTATCATCAAAAAGTCTGGGGGGGGAGGTGTATAGCTCAAGTGGTAGAGTGTATTCTTAGCATGCACAAGGTCCTAGGTTCAATCCCCAGCACTTCCATTAAAAAACAATTAAATTGATAAACCTAATTACCTCCCCCCTCCAAAAAATAAAATAGAGCAGGGCTCAGCAAATGTTAAAAAGTAATAAATTTTTTTTAAGTCTACAAATAATAAATTCTGGAGAAGGTGTGGAGAAAAGGGGACCCTCTGCACTGTTGGTGGGAATGTAAATTGGTCCACCCACTATGAAGAACAGTATGGAGGTTCCTTAAAATACTAAAAATAGAGTTACCATATGATCCAGCAATCCCACTCCTGGACATTTTCTGGAAAGGACAAAAACTCTAAGAAAAGATACATGCACCCCAATGTTCACAGCAGCACTGTTTACTGTAGCTAAGACATGGAAACAATCCAAGTGCCCATCAACTGACAATTGGCTTAAGAAGATGTGGTATGTATGTGTATACACACACACACACACACACACACACACACAGCCATAAAAATAACGAAATACTGCCATTTGCAACAACATGGATGGACCTAGAGAATATCATACGAAGGGAAATAAGTCAGACAGATAAAAACAAATATTATATGATATCACTTTATATGGGGAATCTAAAAAAAAATAGTACAAATAAATCTATATACCAAACAGAAACAGACTCACAGACATAGAAAACAAATTTATGGTTACCAAAGGGGAAAGGGGAATAGGGATAAATTAGGAGTATGGGATTAACAGATACAAGCTACTATACATAAAATAGGTAAGCAACAAAGGTTTCCTGTATAACACAGGAAACTATATTTAATATTCTATAATAAGCTATAATGAAAAATAATCTGAAAAAATATATAACTAAATCACTTTGCTTTATCCCTGAAACTAACACAATATTGTAAATCAACTATACTTCACTTTAAAAAATTCATACAAAGAAAAAAAAAAAAGAATGGCATATGGGGATTCCCTATGCTAGGAGTTTCCTTTATCTGAAAGGTCTTCAAAACTGTGACTCACCAGAAATTCTGATGATAAAAGCCACTCCACGATAAATGAAGCTGCTAAAAATCACAGATACTTAAACAAACTGCTGCTTTGGGAAACAGTTCACTGACAGGAACTATCACCAGAGTTTCTTGTTGGCAAGAATCATCCCTGGGAGTGTAAAATGGCTTTGAACTCAGGAGACTCAAGGTCTGTGGTCTTCTCTGGCATGGTAACATGGGTTAGTATCTTCCATCATGCATAAGGAGATTTAATTTTATATTGGCATGTCAATAGAGTTCACTCTAAGAAAGAATAATAATTTTTCACTAAAATAAAAAAAAACACTTAGAAGTCCCTAAACCTTCCACTGTGGACTAAATCAGTTAAGGTAACCTTGAATTCTAATCCATATTTTAGATCCTAGTTGAGTCTGAAAACAGAGGGTTATAAAAAGGTGGGCATGTCATGGCCTTACAAGCTGGGCTCATCTTTGTTTATCTTAGTTTTAAAAGCTTTCATTGAAATGCAGTAGACAGAGTGTATAGGCTGCATACTGATACTCAGCTTAATTTAAGGAGAGGCAGTAGAGTAGAAGATGAGAGCCCGAGTAAGAGGAATTCACTTTGATAAATGTGAGTGTCACTAATGCATATTTTATTGAAATAGATGACTTTTTTGAACTTGATGTGTTGTCTAGTGTCTAATAGAATATGTAGGGAAATAAGAACTTCGAAAACAAGAGTATTTTGTCCCTTTTTAGGTTTCAGTTAACATTCTCATATAACACGTATTTAAATAGATACCAGCGTGTGTTTTGGACCTGTAACATAAGGCATTTCATGTTGCTCATGTTATATAGCTTGCAACCATAACCAATTTAGTAACTGTAATATTGTATCTGCTAAGATTTTGGGTAAAGTTTAAAAACCATCCTCACAAAAGTAAAATCTCAACATTCAGGGTTTTTTTAAAATTTTATTTCATTGAGTTATAGTTAGTTTACAATGTTGTGTCAAATTCCAGTGTACAGCACAATTTTTCAGTTATACATGAACATACCTATATTCATTGTCACATTTTTTTTCACTGTGAGCTACCACAAGATCTTGTATACATTTCCCTGTGCTATACAGTATAATCTTGTTTATGTATTCTATATATACCTGTCAGTATCTACAAATTTCAAACCCCCAGTCTGTCCCTTCCCACCCCTCTCCCCCCGGCAACCACAAGTTTGTATTCTACGTCTATGAGTCTGTTTCTGTTTTATGTTTAAGTTCATTTGTCTTCTTCTTCTTCTTCTTCTTTTTTTTACATTCCACATATGAGCAATATCATATGGTGGTTTTCTTTCTCTTTCTGGCTTACTTCACTTAGAATGAAATTCTCCAGGGGCATCCATGTTGCTGCAAATGGCATTATGTTGTTGTTTTTATGGCTGAGTAGTATTCCATTGTATAAATAAACCACATCTTCTTTATCCAGTCACCTGTTGATGTTTTGGCTATTGTAAATAGTGCTGCTATGAACATTGGGGTGCAGGTGTCTTTTTGAAGTAGGGTTCCTTCTGGATATATGCTCAGGAGTGGGATTACTGGGTCATATCAACATTCAGTTTTGTTCAACATTCAAGTAATTGTGATAGAGAAATCCCATGGGACTGAGGTACATGTTGGATCTCTGGGCACCTCTCAGTTTGTTTGGGAAGGTAACCTGGATCTTTACAGAAAGCTGTTATTTTTCTCGTTTTGCAACCTTTGTTTTTGCGGTATTCTGGGTACTATTTTCATAGCATACCAGAAACAAAATATCTCAGTGTCAATGTGTTATTTTTATACCTTCTGGATTTCTGACTTAAGGCACAAATAGCCAAAGAGTATATGGATAATAGTTTTAACCTATCTGTAGGAAAGTAAATTTGAGTTCCATTCTAAAAATGCATCAATATCAGCTACAAGGGATGGGTGCACTCATCTTCTCCCTGTTTCTAAGCCTCATAGGATGGTTTCTATGTCTCAGATATGGACTAAAGAAGAGTAAGGTACAGAAAAACAAGGGGCCAAACTAGGAGCAAAAAGGGTTGGTTAGGAAGACTTATAGGAATTATAAAGCTGAAATTAGCAGGGGGACTTATAAGCACTGATGAAAAGAAATGAGGATTGGTCAATAAGTGGCGCTTTGTCTTTATTTTTACCACCTGATCTTTTCTTTCAGTCATCACTGCTTTTATTTTTGTCACTTTAGGGTCTTATTGACACATACCAGACTTACTTACATGATTTACTTGGAAATTCACGACTCTGGGGGTACCCACACTCTAGAGAGGATCAACTGAGAAAGGAGGGAAATGGAAGGGAGAAAAGGAGATTCCTAGCTGACATACAATAGAGGTTTTGTTGACACATACCTGGTAAGCAAATTAATTATGTATGGGGAACTGGCTCTTGGGCATTTTGCTGTCAAACATCCTATTTTCTTTTTAAAATTAAAATCCTTCACAAAAACCTTTTCTATAACTTTTTCCTCCAGATAAATAAATTGAACTTGTAATGCTCTAAGCTGTCAAGAAGTACATTTTGGAAGTTACCTGCATTTGTATAAAATGCAATTAATACATAAAAATAAAGCTAGAGTACTGCTTCTTACTCTGTTCTTTTCTATGAACTCTGAACATCTAGAGTTAATCATTTTTATTTGTTTGATGTAAATTATTAACTCTTCAGACCACTCTAGTTTTCTTGAGTGGTCAGCTGTTACAGCAGTATGCAGCATGACAGCCACCCGCAAATACCCGGGTGGCATATGCTAACATGCAGTTTTTTCTCACATGTCTGAGGGTTGCCTGTTAGGTTGGCTGATCTAGACTGAGCCTGACTGTTGCGGTTTTGCTGGGGCAGCTCTGCTCTGTGTATCTTCAGTCCCCCTCCTGAGGTCAACAGGCTAACCTCCACGTGTTTTTTTCACAGTAGCAGAAGTACAAGAGAGTAAGCCCGATCATAAAAGAGTCTGTCTAGCCTTTGCACACATAAATTCTACTATTATTCCATTAACCAAAACAAGTCATATGATCTAATGTAAAATAAAGGAGTGAGGGAAAAAGACTTTAATAGGTGGGACTACAAAGTCCCATAGAAAATGGCCTGGAATCAAAGAGGGAAGAAGAATTGGAGCCATTAATGTAATCTTCCATATCTGGAAAAGTCAAATGTGACACGTCTTCTCCATTTCTCTTTTCAGATGTACATGCATATATATGTATACATAAATATATATACACATGTACAGAATATCTTTTATTTAAACAATAGTGTTTTCTTATGTAGAAATGTCATTTTTCTCAACTAAACATACAACTTTGAGAGGAAACCAATTGGTAAGGGAGGAAGGCAACAACAGACAAACTAGCCAGACAACCTGAATCCATTTTTGTTAAGAGAGGATTCTCTTCCCTTCCTTTCCCTTATCTCTCTCTCTCCCTCCCTCTCTGTCTCTCTCTTACACACACACACACACACACAGATTTATTTGAATTTTTGTGCATAAGAATAGGACATTAAAAGTATTCAGGTAACCAAATAACCTTCTTGGATAAGACATTTTTCAGTAGTTTCTTTGAATATATCTGTCATATAAATAATCCTCCTTTCTTTTTGCCAAAAAAAAAAAATCACAAAATGAATTTCAGTTGTTTTAAAAATGGCACTGGGAAATTGCTTTGAATAAATCAGCCACATAGAGGGAAGAAAAGCCCACACACTCAGTAGGCATATCTTTCTCAGAATCCGATGTATTGCAAAGAGATAGATAAGTAAATGCCTCTAAGGAAATCTCTACCCAGCCTTGCTCAGTTACCTGAGTCACTCTTTAACATTGCCAGTGTGACACTTCCAATTTTTCAGAGCTCAGATAAATCACCAAGCCTCACAGAACTATGAATATCATACCGTTTTCTGCAGTGCTGCCAAATCTCACTGCCCTTCCCAGCCCAATCACAGAAGGCAGAAGTTACTCATCAAGTAATCTTCTCTCCTTCAGCCTTGACCTTCAGTCATTGCTTATCTAGTCTCTCAGTGAATCCCCTCTGCATTCTAGCCCCTTTTACTTGCTTGGGTCCTCATCACCATTTCTTGGGCTATTAAAGAAATAGATTCAAGAGAACCTCTCCCCTCACCCCACTCTTCTCATCTAATCCATCCTGTATGCTATTCCCATAGTCTAATCAGCATCCTTCCCCAGAATACATCTACACATGTAAGTCCAAGATTTTCTGTGATTCCTTTTTTCCCAGTTGAATTTCCCAACCCCTAATAACATATTCGCAGTCTAAACTGACCAGCTACTACCAGTTTGCCTGGATTTTCCAGGTTTTAGTAATGAAAGTCCCATATCAGTTCTAGGCAAACCTGGATGACTGGCCACTCTGACTCACAAGTACACCACACACACACACAGCACATAATTTATTTAATGAATACCTACTGAGCACCTAATATGTGCCAAGCACAGTTCTCAATAGTGGAGATTCAGCAGTAAACCAAAAGACAGGGTCTTTTTTTGTAGGCCTCACAATTTTAATAGGAAGAGACAGATGTTACACAAATAAAAGATAGATAGATGTGTTGTGCATTTGTCTCCACTTAAGGTGGTAGTCGTCT
This sequence comes from Camelus ferus, assembly GCF_009834535.1. Taxonomy (NCBI): domain Eukaryota; kingdom Metazoa; phylum Chordata; class Mammalia; order Artiodactyla; family Camelidae; genus Camelus; species Camelus ferus. The sequence continues at coordinate 23,654,316 of NC_045732.1, forward strand.
CTTCCACCTGGAATAGTCTCTCCTTCTCTCTTGCTCTGTGTGTGTGTGTGTGTGTGTGTGTGTGTGTTTGTGTGTATAAGTATCAAATGTCAGTGATGCTATATGCTCTGAAGAAAAATAAAGGAGAGAGTGAAGAAGTAGGGGGTGGGGGTGGGTAATATTTTTACACAGGAAGAGGGAAGTTCTCTCCAATAAAACTTCTATATATATTCGACAATTAATAGCTTGCATATGTCATCAAGTGCCCTAAAATATCCAATTCATTCTTTCAGGCATTCATTAGTGTATTAATTCATACCAGAAGTTTTACTGCAACACCCACTATCCACTAAACATGGTTTTAGAAATTGCAGCTGAAAGAGTGAATGAAAGTCACGTACTCCCCACCATCACGGTTCTTATAGTTGGGTGCAAAAAAGAAACTTGAACAATCACAGAAATACATTTATAATGGTAAATTGTGCTAAGTACTAAGAAAGAACTAGTGGAAACTATGGGTATTTAACAGCAGGATCTAATTTTGATTCAAGAGTTAAGCATGCTTTTGGGGGAGGGTGTAGCTCAAGTGGTAGGGAGCATGTTTAGCATGCTTAGCATGTACGAGGTCCTGGGTTCAATTCCCAGTACCACCTCTAAGAATAAATAAACCTAATTATCCCCCCAGTGAAATAATAAATTAAAAAAATTTAGAAGAATGCTTTCAGAAGAATTGATAGAATTAATATTTGAGTCCTAGAAGAGTAGTAGAATTAGGCAGTGCAGGAGTGTTGGGGAGGAAAAACATTATAAGCAGAGAGAGGAGCATATGTGAAACTCTGAAGAAAGAAAATAAAGGCTGATTCTGGAGCAGAAAGAAAGCCCATATGTTGTGGAACACACTGAGTGATAGGAGTGGTGGGTACTAAGTGTCGAGGAGAGAGTAGCGCTAGATCAGGGAGGTCCTTAGAAGAATTTTGGTCTTGGCTGCACATTGAAATCACGTGGGATTTTATAAAATCCTGCTGTGTGGTTACCTCCTTAGAGATTTTGGTTTGTGGTACAGACTAGACATTAGGTTTTTAAAATTTTCCCACTGGTGAATATTTTTCCCAAGTATAATGTTTCACCTGTTTCCTCAGACGGGAAAAGAACTCACTCCAGTTTTACTTACTGGAACCCTAAATATTTTTCCCAGGTTCAAGTGCAATCTTTATTTGGAGTATTTTCCTCCTTCTGAGGCTGAAGATACCTTCTTACTTCTCTTTGCCCTTTCATGTCTTGTTTAGATAAGCATTAAAGAGCATCAGAAACTAACATTCTAATTAACTTTGCAGACAACTTTGAACAGGCTTTCTCACACATCAATTGCTTTGTTTGTCATTGCATCCTTTCCATCCTCCTCCCTGCCCCTCAGAAACTTAGTACAGAGACTTGAATGCAGTAGATATTACATATGAATTTGTTAAATTCAATAGACTACCACCTAAAGAGATGACAAATGCATAAGACAGTACAATATCTCTAAATCTTGGATTTACATTCATGAGGGTGAATAAGCTTACATCCAGTCACGTTACTTGGCTGTCTTTGAGATAAGCACAGGCAAAAGTAATTGTCATTTTTGATTTAGTGTTCTAAGCCAAGGTGAAAAAAAGATGGTGTTCTGCAGGCTCTAAATTTGATCTTACTTTAATGGTTTTATTTTCCATTATAACTTTTTAAAAGTTGGGAATAAACATGCTGAACTCTTCTTTATTCATATTTTTCTGGTGAACCTGCGTCTAAATAGTGTTCATTTGTTTTGAATGTTCCTGGCATCATTTTCAGCTAGTGCCTCTGATCTTTTTAACAACAGAATCCATTTTTATTTTTTAATCAAGAATTCTGTCTTTGATAGTGAGTTACTAAGAAAGAAATAGATAAAACCTGAACTATCCAGGGGGAATTTCCCTGGCCTGCTTTGTGGAGATAGCCCAACATCAGGCCAGGTTATTAATCATGCCTTTCTGTATGGACCTCAATTTCTTATTCTTGATCTTATTGTTGAAGAAAAACAAAATCACTTAAATGAAAACTCAAATATTTTATATCAAACATTCTTGCCTGAAAACTAAACATGTATCATTAACTCAATAATCTGTAAGTACAAAGGAAGCGAGGAAGGCAGAATAATATTTCCATTCTAAAACTGCTGTATCAATTTGACTATCTTTGACTGCAAGTAGAACAGAAATAAACTCAAATTTTGAAAGTAAGGAAATGTTTTATTTCATTCATCAAAAAGACAGCTCCAGGGTTGGTTAATTCAGAGGCTCAATGACACCTTTAAGAATCACGTTTTTCCAGTATCTGTTTTGCCATCTTTCCTGTTTCAAGGAGGTCCTCAGGCTAATTTCCCTCATAATAGTAAGATGACTGCCACAGTTTCCAGAATCACATCCCAACAATGTCCAGAGAAACATCTTTTGGCCTTCTTGGGTCTTCTTAAGAAAAGCAAGTATCACTTCCCCCGAAGTTACATTCCCTTTGCCACTTGGAAGACTTCCTCTCACCTTTAATTGACCAGAATTATGCAACAAGTTCAAGTCCAAGGCAGAGGAAAGGATGCTACCACTATGGGGTCATTCCAATCAAGAACCATCTTTAGGGGCTGGTTCCTAAAACACATGGCCCTGTGGAGGAGAGTAGATACTTGAACAAAACTGAGAAAAAATAAAAGAATGAGATCAGATGGAGGAGACCAACTAACAGTGTCTGCTGTAACTGGCATGAGGTTCAAGAAATAAAGAACTGTAGACCATTATATTTCTTCTTTAAACCAAGGTTTTAGCATTCAAATCAAAGTCTTTTGAAAGGCTACTTTAAAATTGTGTTGATGTCAAAAATGTGAGGAAAAACCTCTTTCAAGAAAAAGCAGCTTTGAGATTAGTTTGTTTATTTGTTGTATTAAAAAATTAGAAACTGAGTCAGCCTAGAGGATTTTGAATAACTAAGCCTTACAAAAAACTTTAACAGTGGCCTCTGGGTTCCTTTCTCTCGTTGTTTTTGGTTTTGGTTTTGGTTTTGGTTTTCATAAAAAGAAACCTTAGCACTGTGGCCATTTTTACACCATGGATGTCTAGTGTGAAAATGTGATATTGATGATAGGTTAGAAGACTGGGGACATGGTGTGGGTCAGGAGCTGGGGTCAGGGTTTGAAGTTGGCGTTCAGGTT